>NC_091575.1:15763775-15768775 GCF_042767895.1 Penaeus vannamei | reverse complement strand
TCATGAACATTCAGAGTTGGCTTGATGAAGACCATGATTATACATAACTGGGAATAACTGACATAGATCCATAGAACTAAAAAGGCTTCGATTTAAGATTAAGAAATATAAGATCTCTTTACTTCGTACTCTTCATACTTCATTATTTAAAAACCAGCGTCGAATTTAAAAACTTCTGACGGGAGATCTTAGGCGTTCCATAAGAAAGCAGGCATGAATGTATGAATGAATGGCGATATCTGAAAATTTGATCTTGGAAGATAAGTTCCAAGCAAAAATTTCAAGACTAAGAACGACTGAGAGAATTTTTGGAAGAAAGCGATCTCTCTCTCTCTCTCTCTCACAAGGTAACAAGTGTATGTACATACAATATCATAATGGGTATGTGCTACAGTCTGTGTCAGGTATGAATATTCTATTACGGGGTTGCTTCTAACCAAAAGCTTAGAGAGGCTCGGCAGGATGACCACTATGTTGATAGCAGGCAAATATTACAAGAAAAATCATGATTATTTCCGAATTTATTTATGGTTTAATCTACACAGAAACGGTTCTTCTGAAATAGGTTTTACCATTTTTCTTTCATCGCGATCTGATATCTTGTTTAGAATTGAATCCCGCGACGCCGCTGCTCCTCGGCGACGCGAATCTGCTCGACGGCGTGGGCGGGGAGGGGGTGGGGGGTGGGGAGGAGGGGGGACTCGGCGCGGAATCCGAACTCGTCGGCGACGAAGCGAACTTCGGCGAAGGTGCCGTCGTCGAGGGGGAACCTAGGGGAAGTGGAGAAAAGAATAACAGAAATAACAAAACAGTGGCCGATGAGACTTTTTCAGGTTTAATTTTTCGGTAAAAAATAAATTTGAATATCCTGCATGAGAAACCCACTCACGCCTTACCTGTAGGATCCCTGCATGTTGGTCTGGCCCTTGGATCCGGGGTTGCCCACGCGGGACTCGCGGATTCCGTTGGCGGCTTCGAAGACGTAGCTGAAGGCTCCGTCGCCCAGATCCTGTCGCTCGTCCCTCAGGATGGGGACGAAAGGTCGATCCGGAAGGTTGGGTCGAGTGAACTGAGGGGCGGCGGCCACGGCGGCCACCAGACAAGGTAAGAGCGCCTGAGGAATCAATTTTTAGATATGATGATAATTAGCAAAAGGGTATTAATAAAAATTTGTTTATTTTACCCGAAATACAAGTAAAACATTCAAGAAATTCATGAAATTATATCTGTTATCACCTGCATATAATTACTCATCCATTATATTTACTAAAACGCATTTGTATCTACTCCCTTCGCATGTTCTTTTCGAAATGACGATAAGCGTTACTCACAAAAACGAAATTCATCGCGTATTTCTTCTCTGAACAAGTGATGAAGACAAGTGAGGACAATGCTTCTGCCGCAGCTTTATATACATACATACTACGACAAGGTCAATGTGCGTGTCTTCTCCACTTTTTATTTCCTTCGTGAGGATCAAGGCGGAAGTTGGCGTTCATGCTAGAGTGACTGGTTTGAGACGCGCAAATCATCTGTTGAAGAAAAAGATTTGCGGGTGATTATAAAAATATAATCCATGCTGACCGCTTATGAAAACTACATGAATATATCAACATCATGAAGGAGAGGAAATAGAGTAATCCGTATATATATGTATATATATATATATATATATATATATGTGTGTGTGTGTGTGTGTGTGTGTGTGTGTGTGTGTGTGTGTGTGTGTGTGTGTGTGTGTACACACACACACATACACATACATACATACACACACACACACACACACACACACACACACACACACACACACACACACACACACACACACATATATATATATATATATATATATATATATATATATATATATATGTACGTAATAATCGTTAGTCTTTGCATTTTTCATTTCAGGACATCATTATTTGGCACTTATCCGCATTCTTGCAAATTATGCTTATAATGACTCTATTGTTACTATTACAGCTAATGACAATAACAACGTTAATATGGATATAAATCATGTTTTTACTGTTAGCAATAATATACAGGATTAAGAAAGCACGATAATGATAAAAATGGTATGGAATGATACTAACATTAACAATATTATTGATAATGATTGCAACAGCAATACTGAATGCAGTGATGACTAAGGTACTTTATCAGTAACTTGTTAATGAATGATACAAATATAACAGGTTATGGTAATTATGACAATGAAGATGATGACTGATGATAATGTTAATAATAATGATAATGATAATGATAATGATTATGATAATAATGATAAAAATAATAGTAGTAATAGTAGTAATGATAAGAATGATAATGTTAATAATAATAACAAAAATACCAATGACAATTACCGTCATTCATCAAAATTATTATAAAATTGATAATAATGATACTAATAATGATAATATTAATGATAATGTTAATGATCATGTTAACAATGGTAATGATATAACTATCATAATGACGAGGATGATGGTGATGGTGATGATGAAGATAACTGCTACTGGTACAAATTATTATGGTAATGAAAATAATGAGAATAACATTGATAATAATAATGATAATGATAATGATAATAATGATAACAGTGATAATGATAATAGTAATAATGCTAATAAGGATGATAGTGATAATGGTCATAATGATAATAGTAATAATGGTAACGATTATATCAATAGCAATAATAATAATAACAAAATTAATGATTATATTAATCATAGTAATAATAATAACAGCAATGATAAGAATGATTATGATATTAATTATATTGGTAATAATAAAATGATAGCATTGATAGTAATTAAAATGATAAAAATGATACCAATAAAAATGGTAATGACAGTAATGATAATGAAAACGATAATGATAATGAAAAAATAATAATGTTAATGATGGTAGTAATAATGATAATGGTAATGATAATAATAATAATAGTAATAACAATGATGATGATGATGATGTTAATAACAATAATAATAGTGGTAAAAACAATGATGATATTACTAAGAATTGTAATGATTGTAATAATAATGATGCATATGATAACAATAACGATAATGATAATAGTATAATGATTATTATAACAAAACATGAATAAAACAATTTTAACAATTACATAGTAGGAGTAATGGTATTACTAATATTAATAGTTATGATAACTGTATTGATAATAACAACAATAATAATGTTGATAAAGATATTATTGATTGAAATGATAATGATAATGATAACAGTAATGCTAAAATGATAGTGGCAATGATAATAGTAATGCTAATGATAAAGATAATGGTTTTGGAAATAATGACATTGATAATGATGATAGTAATAGTGATAATAATAATGACGATGATAATAGTAATAATGAGAATGATAATATTTATGATTATAATGATGATGATAATAACAATCAAATAATGACAATGATGATAGTAATAAAAATGATCATGAAATGATAATGATAGTTAAATTATGATAATAATGCAAATGATTATAGTAAAAATTAGTATTATAGTAAAACAAATATTACTACTACTAATAATGATGATAATGGTGATGATGGCGATATTGTTGATGATGTTGGTGATGTTGATGACGGCAATCATGATAATGGAAAAACGAAACATTAAAATAATACTAGCAGTACTGATACAGAACACAACCAATAATAATATATCGTGGTGATGATACCAATAGCTATACCAGTTAGATCTGAAATATACTAATTGTGAAATCGCTAGTATTGATTATAGTAACGGTGATGATTAAAATGACAAAAGTGTTAGTCGTAATAATAATAATAACGCCAGTTGAAGTAACGATGGCATAAGAATGAATATCATTATAACTTATAACTGTGTTCCGCCGGCGTAGTTCTAATGGCGTGGGAATGAACACTTGTAACACCTTTACTGTTCCTCTTGAAGTCAACGAGAACAATGCCGCAAGGTTGATTTAAATCACGTTTCACATTCTTACAAGAAAAGTCACACCTTGTGATACACACGCGTACGAATACAAACATACATGCATATATGCATACAAACACATATACATATATACATATACATATACATACATTCACACACACACATACACACACACACACACACACACACACACACACACACACACACACACACACACACACACACACACACACACATATATATATATATATATATATATATATATATATATATATATATATATAATTCATATATATACATATACATACATATGCGCACACAGCCATACATACATACACACACACACACACAAACACACACACACATACACACACACACACACACACACATATACACACACACACACACACATATATATATATATATATATATATATATATATATATATATATATGTGTGTGTGTGTGTGTGTGTGTGTGTGTGTGTGTGTGTGTGTGTGTGTGTGTGTGTGTATGTATATATATATATATATATATATATATATATATATATATATATATATATATATATATATATATATATATATGCATGTATACACACACACAAACACACACACACACACAAACACACACACACACACACACACACACACACACACACACACACACACACATATATATATATATATATATATATATATATATATATATATATATATATATGCACATACATACACACATAGATTATGCTTGGGACTGATTTGTCACCTGGCTCAAACTAGAGTTTTAACAATAATAATTTTCTCGTTAAGGTTTGAAAATAAAAAAACAAAGCCACATCATTGTGGTTGAGCGTTATATTTTGAAACGATATTCAAATATTTTGTTTTCTCTTCAGTTGCTAGATGGGTTGGAATCTATCTAGTTTCTTTATTGTTTTACTAGTTAATGCTGGATAGTGCATAAGATGATTTCCTGTAATATTCCGACAAATTGTTTTTTTGTGAAAAGTTTTTAGCATTCACTTCTCAACATAGTTATAAAAGTCGTTTAATAT
>NC_091575.1:15726275-15728775 GCF_042767895.1 Penaeus vannamei | reverse complement strand
TTCCTTTTGTTATTACTAGAACATCTTCTGAATAGAAATGTTATTAACTACTTCCTAGCGTGTGTGTGTGTGTGTGTGTGTGTGTGTGTGTGTGTGTGTGTGTGTGTGCGTGTGTGTGTGTGTGTGTACGTGCATGTGATCGTTTTGGCGTTTGCTTGCCTGTGTTAATCTTGCTTTTACTTCTTGTTTGAGAAAATCTTTTCTTCTGTTATTGCATATCATTCTGTGAATAACTTCGCTCTTTCTTGCTCGTAAACATTTAAGAATCAATGTCATTAAGCAAAGAAACCAGCCACTTTGAACGAATATTTTATTGCATTTAAAGAAACAATAGTAGTACCCAGTGCCGAGGACGCTATAGAGACAACAGAAAAGTATATATACACGAGTGCACAGCGAAGGTCAGGTCAAAGGTCGGCGCGATGGCGTCGGAGGTGGAATTAGAAGGGAGAAACGAAGGTGGGGGGAGAGGAAGGGGGGGAGGAGGGGGCGAGTCGTTGCGAAACTCAACATTTGGGATATGTATGTATGCGTGTAGTGGAAAGACAACAGGGTAAAGATGTGTGCAGTTGACGGGACTTCGGGCATCGGTGTCGTTGGCGTGTCAGGTGTCAGACGGGTGATGTTTACGTGTCAGGCAACGAGAGGTGTTTTTTTTAAAGCTTCTTTTAGTTCTTCACGAGCCTGACGGAGGGACGGAATCCGGCCTCGTCGGCGGTGTAGGTAACCTCGACGACGGTGCCGTCACCCACTGGGTACCTGCAAGAGAAGTGAAGGGTCAGAAGGGGAATGCTGGACAGCTGGGCGCTGCGGTGTGTCATTACGGCGTCTGGGATGCAACGGACACAAAAAAAAACTCTAATTACATATGTTTATGGGCACATGTATAGGTCCGTGTATGTAATTTTCTGAAAAGCCTGTCTCTTTGCACATTATAAAACTGAAGTGAGGCGGTTTCATTATGGTGTCTGGGATTTAACAGATGATAAATAAAGAGAAAAAATAATTATACTATAGACATCTTAGCACAGAAATGTATACTAAAAATATTTCAGTATAGTTTCTGAGATTTTAAATGCAAATAAAGTAAGAAAAAAAAATCACCACATATTTCTTTTGAATTTAGCGTCTCTGCATATCATATGAAAATATGATATATGTGACTCTAACACATGTAAGAATAAAAAGTAACATTCTTTTATACAATTTTGAAAAAAATCTGCGTACATGCACATCGTACACACATACGATAAACAAGCTGCATTTCAATATCTTAAGCTCAACAGAAACTCATAAGAAGACCCATCATTACCCCCACTCATAACGTAAACCTTCACCCATCCGTACTAAGGAAAGGCTCCATTACGGCGCGACGTCCCTCTCACCCAAGCCTTGTCCTCCTCACCCGCCTCGAGCCCCGGGCCTCACCTTCATGACCTTGCATGATCAGAAGATGACATCACCCTCAGGCACATGATGACTAAGGCAGGATGTCAACAGGTCACGGTGAATGTTTGGAAGTCAAAGGAGATAAAAGAGAAAGAGAGGACGTAAGGTTGGTTATGAGGGGGAGGGAGATTTGGAAATTGAAATGCGTGTTGGTGTGTGTCTGAATGTGTGTGTATGTGTAGTTGAGTTCGTGTGTGTGTGTGCGTATGTGTGGTTGAGTTTGTGTATGTGTGGTTGAGTTTGTGCGTGTGTGTGTGTGTGTGTGTGTGTGTGTGTGTGTGTGTGTGTGTGTGTGTGTGTGTGTGTGTGTGTGTGTGTGTGTGTGTGTGTGTGTGTGTATGCATGCTTGTGTGTGTGGCAGAGAGTGGAACAGACAAACAGACAGACAGATAGATAGATAGACAGATAGATAAATAGACAGAATGAGTGAGTGAAAATGAGAGAGAAAGAGAAGGAGAGATAGATAGAGAGAGAGAGAGAGAGAGAGAGAGAGAGAGAGAGAGAGAGAGAGAGAGAGAGAGAGAGAGAGAGAGAGAGAGAGAGAGAAAGAGAGAAAGGGAGAAAGAGATAGAGATAAAAAGAGAAAGGGAGGATAAGGTGAGGAAGCCAACCCAAATGAAAATAACAAAACGGAAAAGGATAAGGGAGGATATGCATCTTAAGAAAGAAAGAAAGAAAAAATCAACAAAAACAAAAAAGCAAAATTACTGACCTGTATGTTCCCTGGATATTGCTCTGGCCCTCGACTCCGGGGGCACCGACAGCTGAGACAACGATGCCATTTCCAGTCTCGAAATCGTAGTTGAAGTTGCCATTGCCCTCGTTCAGGCGGTCGTCCCGGAGGATAGGGACGTCGTTGAGGTCCTGAGGGCGGGCGAGGGCCACGGCGAACAGGCAGGCAACCAGGATCTGAAGG
Source organism: Penaeus vannamei (assembly GCF_042767895.1). NCBI lineage: Eukaryota > Metazoa > Arthropoda > Malacostraca > Decapoda > Penaeidae > Penaeus > Penaeus vannamei. The sequence continues at coordinate 15,726,410 of NC_091575.1, read as the reverse complement.
AGGGGAGGGAAGGGGCGTGAAATTGGGCGTGCGTGAGGACCCCAGACAGGAGGCTGGGTTTTGGGCGGTGTTCCAGCGCTACGAAGGAAGATTTTCGAAGGACAGGCGAAGGATGGAAAGTCGGGGGATACCGCT
>NC_091575.1:15703775-15716275 GCF_042767895.1 Penaeus vannamei | reverse complement strand
AGACGAGTAACACGTTGACATAACTAACGAATGTAGCCTTGGTCTTTGCTGGCAGGTGTCATTCGGAAAAAAAATATATGGTGAATACATTTGAATGCAATATTGATATTCATGATACAAAAGACAGCTGTCACTTCTCTCTGCCTGTTCTTTGTCGTCTATCTTTTTTTTCTTACCAAGATACTGGCGAAATATTCTCAAGAATAATATGAGAATTAATGTTTACATATTACCCTCTAATCATTCTTGCTTTCCATTTTTCATGTTGATGGCGACTTGGCAATCACTTTTAAACACGGTATATTTGCTTTTCAGATTGGATTGCGGAGAAAGGAGTCTAGGCACACACTGCCCCCCCCCCACACACACACACACACGCACACACGCATACACACAGAGAGGTAAAGATGGAAAAATTTACGTGGGTGGTAAAATAATGACTAAAAGAATGACACACACACACATACATAATTGTATGTGTACCTTTCTCTTTTGACATGAAAGCGACGAAATCGGCTGACCACGGAATGTATCGTGTTCCATATAGTCGTGCATCTTTGTATTATAGGCGCATTGATACAAACATTAATGCATGCATATATACATATGTGTTTATGTATGTGCATTCATATATACTGTATGTAATATATATATGTGTATGTGTGTGTGCATATATATATATATATATATATATATATATATATATATATATATATATATATATATAATATATATATAACATATATATATATATAATATATATATATATAATATATATATATATATATATATATATATATATATATATACACATATATAATATATATATATGTTACATACATATATAAATATATATATATAATATATATATAATATATATATATATATAATATATATATATATAATACATACATACATATACATATATATATATATATATATATATATATATATATATATATATATATATATATATATATATATGCAGACAAGTTTGAATATTTACATGTGTGTCAGGTAAAGATACAGAGATGAATTCTTCGTCTATTTTATATACTGCCATCGATGTAAAGCTAATTTTGTGTTTGAATATATATGTTTTTTATTGTTTTAGTATTTTATTGTCCGCGTGTGAAGAAAGGTCACAGAGAAAATGTCTTCTGGAGATCCTTGTGAGATATGTCAGGTAAAATATGTGTATATATATATGTATATATATATATATATATATATATATATATATATATATATATATATATATATATATATATATATATATATTGACATAAATAGCTGTGAATCTTTAAAATAATAATAGTAATGATAGTAATAATAATAATATATGTGACAAACAACTATGTACTCCTTTACTGCCAATATTTCATAATTTAATGAGAAAGCAAAGTACCAAGAGCTTAGAAATTCGCCAACATTAAAACGTTTATATAAGAGCGGCAACAAGGGAAATCCTTTAAATAAACCGCGTAATATATAAGGTATTAGACTAGATGATTAAGAAACAATGGGTTGAAGTAGTTGAGAAACTCAATACGTCAAATAAGCTACTTTGTTTTAGGGAGGGAAGGTAAAATCTTTGCTTTTATGACAGCTTCTGAAATATTACATGAACGAGACGGCTAGGTTGACTATGTATACTTAGGTGTCACATAGAATACTATTACGGAAATTAGAACACTTAGGTGTGGTGAAATGCATACTCCTCGAAGTAATAAAAGACTTCCAACATGAAAGACACATGAACATAGTAATTAGAAGAGAGCACTCCAGATGGAGACGTGTAACTAACAGAGTACCTCAGGGATCGGTCTTGGCTCCGATTATGTTTACTATTTTCATCAATGAACTGGAAAGAGTTCAAAAAGCAACTACAAGATGAGCACTGTCTCTAGGAGATATGAACTTCAAAGATAGACTACCGAAAACAAGACTTACTGCATTGCTTGAAATAGGAAAAAGGGGCGAAATGATTATGCTTTCAACCATGTTACAAAAGAATGTGAAGACAATAAAAAAATTAAAGTCACAAAAGATGTCAAAAAGTTCCGTTTTCCAAACAGATATCTTGAAATATGAAAGAATCCCCCAAATAACGTTTATGCCAAGAAAATGCTTTCATTTCAAAAGTTATATGGCAATATTCAGATAGCAAACGGGACCCTCTGCACTATCTCTCCTTCCGTATTGAAACAACTAGGTAAGAACTGGGTAAATACAGAAATATAATTAAACACAACGCACACATGTGTATACAATGTCAAGAAGCAAAAGCGCTGACGATAACCTTGCGCTGATGGAGTTCGCATGGACTGACATGACCTTGTATTTCCGTTCCTAGGTTCAATGGTAACACATTTTATTATTATTTTCCTCTCTCAACTCTCCATGGGCGGAAGTGATGTAGAATAAAGTGTGAGTGAGAATAGGTATCTTCACACAGCAAGAGATCTGTTTTTTGACGATATCGAAAGGCGTCAAATAATTCTCAAGATCGAGAGCAACAAAGAGGTTCTTATGCTGATGACAATGAGGATGAAAGCGACAATAATATAATATTGTTAATAATGGTAATGATGATGAAAATTGCAATACCATTCAGTGTAACAGCAACAACAACAACAGCAATATGAACAATAACAATAAGAAACTCATAGTAATAATAATAATCATGGAAAAAAGCCAACAATAATGATAATAATAGTGATAATACTAATAGCAAAAATTGTAATATAGCTAATAACATAAACTAAAATACTACTACTGATTGTGATGTTAATGGTAGCAATAACGATAGTATTGACAATAACATCAATAATAACGACAGCAGTATGGTCATATTTATACTGATGATTATTAAGATAACGATACTACTAGTACTATTAATGTTGATGATGATAATAATAACAATAAGGATAATAATAATGATAATAATGATAATGATAATGATAATAGCAATCATAATGATCAAGATAATAGTAACAATAATAATAATAATCATATTAATGATGATGATAATACTAATAATAATGATAATGTTAATAATAATAATAATAATAATGATAATAATAATAATAATGATGATGGTAATAATAATAATAATAATAATGATATTAATAATAAAAATGATGGTAATAATGATAATAATAATAATGATAACAACAACAACGACAACAACAACAACAACAACAATAATAATAATCAACATGATAGTGATAATGATTATAATGATAGAATGATACCAGACACCAAAAATCATAATAACAAATATAATGACAATTGTGACAATTATCATAACAATGAGGACTATAGATAATAGTAATGATAATGATAGTAATGATAATGAGGATGAGAAATGAAATAAAGATAATGCTGATGATAATGATAATGATCATAATAGTAATAATAATAAAATAATAATAAAACTGATAATAATGGTAATGACAAAAATAATAATAACAATAATTATGATAATAATAATGATAATAAAAGTAACAATAATAATAAGGATAATAACAACAATTGATAATTGCTCAGTATTACAATAGTAATAATGATAATAATAATAGTAATAATAATAACAGTCATAATGATAATGGTAACAATGATAATAAGTAATGATACTAAAAACAGCAACAATAATGAAAATAATAATAATAATGATAATAATAGTAATGATAATAATGGTATTAATAATAATGATAATGATTATAGTAATGATAATGATAATGATTATAGTAATGATAATAATAATGACGGTAATGATAATAATAATAATGATAATAATAATAATAATAATAATAATAATAATAATAATAATAATAATAATAATAATGATGATGATGATAATGATGATGATAACAATAATGGATAATAATAATAATAGAAAATAATGATAATGACAAAAATAATAATGATAATGACAATGATCATAAAAGAATAAAGATAATGAAAATAGAAATATAATAATGATAATAATGATGGTAGTAATAATAGTAATAGTGATAATGATACTAATAACAATTATATTGCTAATGATAACTTTAATAATGGTTATAATAAAGATAATGATAGCAATAACGATAACAAGAGCATCACTAATGCCAACAATGATAATGATGATAATGATAATCATAATGGTAGTATAATAATAACAATAAAAGTATTAATGACAGCTGCAGTAGTGAAAGTAATAAAAGTAATTTTATTATCAATAATAACAACAGATAGCAGTGATAATAATGATAATAACAACAATGATAATAATGATAATAAAATGAATATGAGTATTAAAACTAAAATCATAATAATAATAGCAATGATAAAAATATCAATGATAATGATAATAATGATAATAATAATAGTAATAATAATAACAGTAATAATGAAATAGTAATTATAATGATAATAATAGCAATAATAATAATGATATCGGAAAAATGCGAATGATAATGATTATTATGATGATAATGTTAATAATAATTATAATGATAAAGAAAAAATAACAATGATAATGATAATAATAATGATGACGATGATGAAAATAATAATACAAATAACAATAATAGTAATAAAAGAATGGCGTAAAATAATAATGACAGTCATGATAATAATAATGTAAATAATGATAATAAAGATAATGATGATTATTATCATGATAATGATAATAATGAAAATAATGATAATGGTAATAATGATAATGTTAATAATGGTAATGATAACAATATCAATAATAACAATAATAAAAATAATGATGATAATAATCATAATAATAAATAACAATGATGCAATGAAACTATTCATAGTAATAATAATGATAATAATAATAATCTTATAATAATAATAATGATAACAATAATCTTACGTATAGTGATAATGAAAATAATAATGGCAATACTGATAATAAAAATGCTGATAATAGCAATAATAATGGAAATAATGATATCACCTGTAACAAAAGAAATAATGCTTTTTAGAGTGAAATTCATGATAAATAATAATGATAAAGGTGATATTGATAGTAATAATGGTGATAAAACTAGTAACAATAATGGTATTAGCAAAAAGAACAACAACGGCAGTGATTGTAATGATGTTGATGATATTAGGAGTAACAATGATAATAATAATGATAATAATAATAGTAATGACAATGATGATATTGATAATGATAATGATGATAATGATAAAATAATGATAAGATAGTAATAATAATAAAGATAATAATAATAATAATAATAATAATAATGTTTATGACAATAATAATGATAATAATGATCTTAGTATTAGTAATAATAATGATGATAATAATGATAGAAAATAATAATACTGTCAATACTAATGATAATGATGATAGAAAATAATACTGTCAATAATAATGATGATGGTAATGACGATGATAGTAATAATAATAGTAACAATGCTGATAATAATAATAACAATAATAATAATTATAACAAGAACAACAATAGTGATAACAGTAATAATGATAACGATAATATTGATAATGATAATACTACAACTAATAATGGTAATGATTACAAGAATAATGATGATGATGATGATAATGATGATGATAATGATGATAATAACAAAAATGATAATTTTTGTAATAATAGTAATAAGGATAATAATTATAATAAGATAATATTATTAATAATATTGATGATAATAATGTTAATAACCGTTTGATTCTTTGTCACAGAGACGAATGAAAGAAAGGTAAGAATGAATAAGAATATTTCTTGTATTGTGAAGATATTCACATAGACTTTCTACAATGACAAAGATAAAAACAACGATTTAGACAAAAGTAAAAACAATAATGAAAATGTTACTACTACTACCGCTACTATTTCTACTATTACTAATAATGATAATCATAGTAATAACAGCCGTAATAGTAATGAATATAAGGACAATGATAATAAAAAGTAATTGTAGTAATGCTGAAAATAATTGTAACAATACAAATTACAATAGAAATAACAATGGTAAGAACGATGATAAATATGATAATTATGATGATAATAATAGCAATAGTAATATTGATATAATGGTGATGATGATAATCATAATAATAGTGATAACAATAACAATAATAACGATAATAATCATAATACTAATGATAATAATAATTATAGAGGTATTGATATCGATAATAACAACAATGATATCATAATCATAATTATGATAATAATTACAACATTAAAAGAGGTCAGTGGTAGCAATAATGATGATGGTAATGATAATAATAATAATTATAATAAGGATTTTAATGATATTAATAATTAAATTAGATGATAATGATAACATTGCCAATAACAATAATGCTGTGGATGACAATATTACTGCTTCTATTGCTTCTACTGCTACAACTGCATTTAGTACTGCTACTCTTATTACTACTTTTAATAAAAAACAATTATAGTAATGATATTAAGTTAACGAACAATAATGAAAAATAAAAATATATGTGCAAAAACGACAACAATGAAAGTATTAGAACTACTGCTACTACTACTGATAATATTGATAATCATAGTGATAAAAGCAATAATAGTAATTAGTAAACCAATAATAATATAAATAGTAGTAATTATGCCAATAAAAATAAAACTGATAATGATAACAATAATAAAGATAATAAAAATGATAATAGTAATGATAATATAATGCTGACAACAATAATTGTAATATTAATTGTAGTAATAATAAGAATGATAATGGTAATAACACTAAATATGATAATATTATCAATTACAATAAGTAAAATAATAACACTAGTACGACTACTACTAATAATGTTAATCATAAAAAATATATGGTAACTAGCGGGAACCGTAAAAATTCCGCGAAAAAGGAAGTAGGGCTTTCTCATTCTCCAACCTTACACCATTCCCCTCCCCACTTTCCCACTCCTCACTCCAAAATCTTCCTTAATTGCAATCACTTCAGGCCCTAATATTATCCCCTCCCTCTTCCACCCTCTCTTGTTTATTCCTATCCCCTCTTTGATTACTAAGTCATCTCTGTTTCTCCTTCCCATCACCCTCTTTCTTTGAGTCCTCCCTCGATCCTCTCTCCCCCGTACCCACCTACCTTACCTCTTCTCCTTCTCCCTCGGAAAGTCGTGTAAATAATATACGTGCATAAACTGTCTGACTAACTACTTCACTGAAAAAGAATACTTGTAAAAAAATAATCATGATAATAATAATGGTGATAATGATAATTATAAAAATATGATGATGATGATTGTAATAATTAGTAATGATAATGATAATAATAATCATGATAATAATAATAATAATGACAATATTAATAGGAATGATGATAATAAGACACTGAAAAAAAATGTCGCCCAATCACGTGCCTTGGGATAACCTATATATTACTAAACTCTATCCTTGATAATATCAATCTATTTCCCATAGAGCAGACTGACTGCCGTAAGGGTTCCTATGAATACAGGGAGCAGCTTTTGATAAAAATGTTACTTGAAAACTGTAAATCAAAACATTTTTTAAGGGATCACCCATCATAATTATATTGCTAAAAGTGTATATGTCATTGTGGAGAACGACTCTGTTTTTTTTTATCACAGGAGAATGGGAGCCTTCCTTCAAATCCTATTATCATCACAAGTGGGACTTTCCAAGCCGATTCTGTCACCTCTACTCTTCCGTTGCACTGATAACCTGTCACTTAAATTGCGTAATACTGGCTATGGATACATCAGGAATAAAAACAAACAGTGAAGTAATTCAGTGATGATATTGGCATGTCCTTTGGACAAAACAAATGTGAAAATGCAACAATTAAGAGGGGAAGAATAGTTGAATCGCCGAACGTGAACCTTGACGAAGAAATCTGGAACCGGATGAAACATATAAATATCTTGGTATCAACAAACGTAGCGGGAAACGTGCTAACATAAAGGTTAAAAAAATGATATCGAAGGGTAAGAGTTAAATTCAGTTAATAGGATAGAAACACTAAATACCCTTGTCATTCCAGCTGTGACATATAGCTGCAATGTAATTCACTGGAACTTGTCAGACATAAAGAGAATTGACACAAAACTCCGTAAACTGCTAACACACGATGTTGACCGTCTCTTTGTATCAAGCTTGGATTATCGTATAAAACTAAAATCTTGAAAGTAGCGACGATTGGATGTCCTAATACATTCGTAACAGAACTGAATATACAAAGCACCAACGAGAGTCTAGAAAGCACCAAGCAAGCAAAATGTATAAAACTGAAAGCAAAAAGAGAAGGCCTCAACAAGATCAGAGAAAATTGGGAACGTATGCTACAATACCCACTTACGTACCAAAGATGCTGATGTAGATCAAATAAACACCCATCAGTGGCTACGAGGAGCCGAAACAAAGGGCTTCACCATGGCTGCTCAAGACCAAAGCCTTTTCACCAGAAATTACTAATCATATAGAATGGAACAGACTCAAAGTGTTAATTTTGTGACAAGTGTGATGAAAAAACACACCATCTGGTATCAGGGTGCTCAGTTCTAACGCTCTATGAATACAAAATAGACATGATCGAATAGAACAATACTTTCATTGGAAATTGTGCCTACACTGCAGCCTTCGCCTTCGACAATGGCAGAAAAATGACCAAGTTAACATTTTATAGGACTTTGCTGTGAATACAGACAAAACTATATAGGCAAACAGGCCAGATATGATGGTGGAAGATTACCAGGACAATAAATGTTTGCTAATAGACATGACAGTCCCTACAGACAAGAACGTATCATCAAAGAAGTGCGTTAAACTTTCCAAATATAAAGACTTGCGAATAGAATAAGAAAGAATGTGGCGCTTGAAACGACTATAATACATAATATAGTTGTAGTCGCTTTAGGGCTTATAAAGAAGAATGCTTCAAAATATGTTGACACAAGTTTATATGAGATCCAAAAAATGCCTTTGACATCACCGCACACAACCAAAGGAAAACATTATCTATATGAACAATTTGTTTTATCCATGTGTGTCTAAGTGAACGTTGTAAGTGAAATGATTATGTAGTCAAGTGTTTGTAAACTCTTTTTATTGCCTCAGTTCTCTGGGTGAGGCTAGGCAATAAAATTGTACAAATATCCATTGAAGAAAAATGTTATTAATAATAATAATAACAACAATAATAATAATAATAATAATAATGATAATAGTAATGATAATATCTATAATAATAATAATGATAATAATATCTATAATGATAATGTTCATAATAATGATAATAATAATAATAATAGTAATAATATCTATAATGATAATGTTCATAATAATGATAATAAATAATAATGATAATAATAATAATAATATCTATAATGATAATGTTCATAATAATAATAATAATACTGAAAATAATAATATTACTACTAATACTGCTACTACTATTACTTACTAAAGTAGTAATGATTATAATAATGAAGATAATGATCATAATGATAAGGATAATGTTAATCCTAACGAAAATCATAACAATAGCAATAATGGTAGCCATAATGATAGTGATAATAATAATGCTGCTGTTGATAATGATAATAATAATAATAATAATAATATAATAATAATAATAATAATAATAATAATAATAATAATAATAATAATAATAATAATATTGATAATAATAATAATAATAAAAAAATAATAACTATAATAATGAATATTATTATTACTATAACAATGATAATAACGATTATAGCAATAATAACAATAATAGTAATAGTAATAATAATGATGATTTTAATAATGATAATAATGATGATTATAATAATAATAATAATTATTATTATTATTATAATAACTGAATTGATAAGGGTAACAATAATAGTGGTGATAATAAAGATTATATAAAAAACTTATGATAATGATAATGATAATGGTAATAATGATAATAATAATATTAGTAATAATGATAATGATAATAATAATAATATAATAATAGTAATGATAATAATAATAATAATAATAATAATAATAATAATAATAGAAATATTAATAATAGTAATAATAATAATGATGATGATGATGATAATAATAATAATAATAATGATAATAATAATAATAATAATAATTAAAAAAAATTATAACAATAATAATAAAAGTCATAGTTATAACTATAAAATGTTAATGATAAGAATAGGAGATGAAAGATAACAGTATCAATAGAATAATGATAATAACAATGATCAGAATGGTAGAAATGATAATGAAATTAGTAATAATAATGATAAGAATAATAAAAATGATAATGATTGTAACGATAACGATAATAATAGTAATAATAACAACGATAACAGTAATCACAACAATAATAATAGTGATAATGATAATGTTAATGGTGATGATGATAATAAAAGTCATAACAATACTGATGATAATAATAAAAAAAAATAATGATAATAGTTATAATAATAATAATGATAATAATAATAATGATGATAATGCTGCTGTTATTGATAATGATCTTTATAATGATGTTAATAATGATAAAAAATAGTAATAATGAATATATTAAGGATGATAATGATAAAAATTACAATAATGATATTAATAATGGCAATAATAATTATAGTAAAAAGGATAAAGGCAATGATAATATTTACAATGAAAATAAAGATCGATGGCAACAGTAATGAAAATGTCAGTGATAAAAGTTAATGATAATGATAATTATAATGATAGTAATTATAAAAATATTAATGATAATGATAATTATAATATTTATAACAATAATAATGTATAGACATGATAATGAGACATGTGATAATGATAATAATGATAATGGAAACAATGATTTTGATAATGATAATAAATGATAATAGTAATAATGATAATTATAATGATTGTGATAATGAAAATAATAATAATAATGATGATTATAGTAATAATTATTATATCATTATTATCATTATTATTATCAATATCATTTTTGATTGTAATAGTATTACTATTATTATAGCTATCATTGACATTATTATCATTATCACTGTAATATAGGCATTATGTTTATCATTATAATTATTATTATCATAATTATTATCATTATTATTTTCATCATTGTTATTATTATGACAATAACTATGATGACAATAATGATAGCGCTAATAATGATGTTTATATTAGAATAATATTAATGATAATAATGATGGTGATAACAGTAATACTATTGCTAGTATTATTAATGATAATGATAATGATGATGATGTTGATGATAATAATACACAAAGACGCACGCACGCATGTATGCACACACACACACACACACACACACACACACACACACACACACACACACACACACACACACACACACACACACACACACACACACACACACACACACACACGCATACACACACACACACACACACACACACACACACACACACACACACACACACAAATATATATATATATATATATATATATATACATATATATATATATATATATATATATATATATATATATATATATATATATATATATATATATATATATATGTATGTATATAATATTAATATATATATATATATATATATAAATATATATATATATATATATATATATATATATATATATATATATGTGTGTGTGTGTGTGTGTGTGTGTGTGTGTGTGTGTGTGTGTGTGTGTATGATAAATAAATATATATGTATATATACATATACATATTTAGATATATATATATATATAATATATATTTATATATATATTTATATTTATATATATTTATATTTAGTAACTGCCAGTTTCTGTAATATCTCAATGCACTGATCTTATCTTAAGGGAAGGTGTTTGCTTTATGTACTTCAGCAGATTACGTAAACTGTTAAGAGCCTGGGATTTCCTTAACACTTGTTCCACTAATTTGACTTCACAATGGAGTTATCTCCTGAGCCTTTTTTCCAGCTCAAAGAAGCAATGCCCTCTTCTTTGTTAGCATCCGGGCACTCACCCTGTCTTCCACTCTTAACAAAGAGACCGTTTTTTTTTTCTCTTTGTACTTAGTCTTGCCTTTCACTTTGGCATATTTCCTTCTCCTAGTTTTACTTTCTTCTCTGTCCTCTTCCTCCTACTTTCCATTGCCCATTCCGATCACGTGACCCGTTATCCCCCCCCTCCTCCCTTCTATCTTCGCAGCCAGACGTTCTGACCCCGCCCTCTCCCCTCCCTTCCCAACATGTTTCGTCGTCTCTCTCGCCTTCTCTTACCTCTCTCTTTGCCTTTCTCATCTTCTTTTACCACTCTTACCTTTCTCTTTGCTTTTCTCACCCATTCCTTTCTTCATCCTATACTCAATTTGCATTTACCGTAATATTCCTTATAAAGGCATACTCTTATCTAATTAAGTTGTATAACTCATTTTTCTGTAATAATTCCAATGAAAGCGTTTTTCTAATCTATTTTTGATAACTATCTATAGAAGTATTTTTTTTCTAATTC
>NC_091575.1:15678775-15683775 GCF_042767895.1 Penaeus vannamei | reverse complement strand
ATATAAACATATGTATATACATATATATATATATATATATATATATATATATATATATATATATATATATATATATATATATACGTATAATATATATATATATATATATATATATATATATATATATATATATATATATATATGTATATACATACATACATACATACATACATACACACACACACACACACACACACACACACACACACACACACACACACACACACACACATACATATATATATATATATATATATATATATATATATATATATATATATATATATATATATACACGCACACACACACACACATATATAGGTGTGAGTGTACACACACACACACACACACACACATACATATATACAGACATATATAAACATGTATATATGTGTGTATGTTTCTATACACACACTCACACACACACACACACACACACACACACATACACACACACACACACACACACACACACACACACACACACACACACACACACACATATATATATATATATATATATATATATATATATATATATATATATATATATAAATATATATAAACATGCACACAGACACACAGACACACACACACTAACACATACATATATAGATAGATAGCTATAAATGAACAGACAGATGTGTATGCATTACCTATACATATATAACTGTACATTCGTAAGTGTTCGTGTTTCGCGATTTATGCTTCCAACATAATAAAGAATAGGAAGTAGCGTTTTGTGTTTCAAGTCTCCGTTGCTCGCTTCCAGTGCTTATGCATCTGTCAGCTTCGATAAGGGATCTTCAAGAGATAAAAAATCAGTTCCTTAATAATGACTTTCTGCTTTATTAACATAAGCTAGCTCGTTCACAAGGGTTAGTCGAGGGCGCTTGCGGTGTTTTCGTTCGTGTCTTCGGGTCTTGTGGCTAAAGTTCCTTCGAGAATCACCATTAACCACACTTAACCGCTGCGGCGACTCTGCCCCTCGGCGAAGCGGATCTGCTCGATGGCATGGGCGGGAAGGGGGTGGGGGGTGGGGATCAGGGGGGACTCTGGGCGGTAACCGAACTCGTCGGCGACGTATCGGACTTCGGCGGTTCTGCCGTCGTCGAGGCGGAACCTGCGAGAAAATAGAACGAAAGAAATATGTAACGATAAAAGAAGATAATTGAATAAATATACCTACAGGGGTAGAAAAGGAAAAGAACGAATGAATGAAAAAACAACAACATGAATAAATAGATTAATAAAGACCTCAGTCAAGGTTGATTCAAGAAAGAACTTTCCAAAATACAAAACCTGACTAAGTCTCAACTCGAAGGCTTACCTGAAGTTCCCATCGATGTTACTCTGCCCCTTGGACCCGGGAGTGCCAGCCGCAGACACACTGATGCCGTTCTCAGCCTCGAAGCTATACCTGAAGCGCCCATTGCCATCGTCCTGCCGATCTTCGCTGACAATCGCAATGTGCTTCGGGTTCGGGCGTCCGTACTGAGGCACCGCCAGAGCCAGGGCGAAGGTGCAAGCGAGGATGATCTGGAGGAAAAGGGTTGGCTTGTATTTCACGCGTGGCGAAGCTCGGTTCGGCGCGCTGAAGGTTCTGGTCTGTTTCGTTTTCCGAAGTGGTGTATTTCCGTTTCTTTTTTCCTTTCGTTAATGCTATTTTTTGCTACTGTGGCAAATATATATTGACACAGTTACGGATAATTATAGGAACATCTACGAAAAAAATCGACTTGTCCTTGATGTGATTTATGAAACGCTGTCTTTTATATTTCCAGGTCTTACTTTTTCCAGAAAATTTCGAAGCCATTTTGGAAAAAACACTTTATAGCACAATCTGTTTTCTTCAAGACTGAAAGGCACTTCTTTGTGTTCTTACCGTCTTCATGATGCTGGTACTAGGAAGATGCTCTGTGCAATGGAGGTGGAAGAACATATCGCATTTATATACGCGATCAAGATACGAAGGGGGGGAGAGGGGATGGAAGGGAGGAGAGGAAAGGGGGGGGGGGGATAAAGGAGGGGAAGAGTGGAGGAGTGGATTTGGAAAGGTAAGGGAGGGAAGGTTGGGGGGAGGAAGGGAGAAGGAAGGAGGGGGAAGGGTAGGGGAAACAGGAAGGGGGGAGGGGGTAGGGATGGAAGGGAGTAGGCTGCCCTGGATAGATCCGACTTGCTCCTTTGGACTCCCTCAAGGTCCTCCGAGATTCCTCCAAGACGATCTCGGTGTTGCAGGACAAGTTATTGGGGTTTTCCTCCAGGTGTCATGACGAAGGCTCACGGGCGTCCGTGGCCCCGCGTCCCCTGCCACGAGGAAGACCCTGGTGAAATCTTTTGGGTTTCCTTCTTTTTTTTCTTTTTTTTTCTTCTTCCTCTTGTCTTCCGAAGAGAGTTTTGTATTTCGAGATGAACCTTGTGCTGTCTCTTTTCCTTTATTGTTGAGGATTTTAAATTCACTAAATGAAGCTGAAATTTAGATAAATGAATTAAGCATTCCTGAAGCACCTTCTAAAGAAAGAAATAATGAGATAACACAAACAGATATACATATATAAATAAATAACTCTATATATGTAGATAGACAGATAGATAGAGAGAGAGTAAGAAACAAAGAAAGAAGAAAAGAAAGCGTTGAAGAAAAAGAAGACGCAGTGGATAAACAACAACAACATCCGCAAAATAACCAGCATTTTTCCGAACAATCTGACTCTGTTGCATTATCGAGTCGCTCAACGGGATTAAAGTATTTGATCCTGAATAGTTCTTAGACTTTAAATCTATTTTTATCAACCATTTTCTTTACTCTACACTTATACCGCATTATAAGTCAATTTCCAACTTATAAATAATGTTTCTTTTAATAATATCAGAAGTTCTATCCACCATATATAAACAAAAAGAACCCATAAACAAAGTATATCAGATTCCCCTTAAAAAAAAAAAAAAAAAAAAAAAAAAAAAAAAAAAAAAAACAGAGACTTCAACGTGTTTCAAGACATTATCCTCCGGGAATAAAACAAACCAATAAATATTTTCGAATCGTTTCCTATTTGCTTGAAAAAACAAAAACATAAAAAAAACTTGACGGGATTAATAGTCTGTCAGTCGACCTTATGCAAACATGCGTGAAACTTATTTGTTATTTATATTTTCATCAACTTATTGTTTGTGATTTTCTGTCTTCGTCGTGACTGAAACCCCTATACGTATTTTTATTTTTCTATTGTTCATGTTACTTCGTTAGTGAAGACAATAGTGATACATAAATAAGAATATCAATACTTGTCATAGCAATAATGGCACTAAACTAATAGCGAGGCATATAAAGGACATGATGTTAATCATTATAAAGAAAAAGATAATAGCAATAATGATAAATATCATCATCATCATTTTTTTCCTCCTCCTTCAAATCTTTATCATAATCAGCATTATTTTCCCTCCTCCTTCTAATCTTTATCATCAACATCATTGTCATCTTCACCGTCATCATCATCATAATTGTAGCATAATCATGGAGATACTCATATCCATAACTATAATTTTAATAATAGTAATCATCATCAAACACATAATGATAATGGTCATCTGCATCATTAACAGTTTTCTTTTCATCATAATAATAAGAAAAAAGAAAGACAAACACAAAAAACAAAAAACATAAAGATCACTAATAACATTATTTTTCCGTATTCATCATCATTTGCGTCATTAATGGGACGTCATTAGTCCTTTTCCTTATCATTACAATTTTCATAATGCTTCCTATACTTATGTTTATCACACACACACACACACACACACACACACACACACACACACACACACACACACACACACACACACACACAAATAAACACACACACACACGAATAATTGTAGAAAGAATTTACTCCTAAAAGAAAGGCAGTGTCTTAAATTAATACGTTAAGTGTGTCGTGCATAATTGTCCGGGACTTTGACTTCATGGAGGATTGTCGTTATTTTCCGAGCGGAGTGAATTGGCTTGATGGCATGGGCGTGGGCGTGGAGAGGGCGAGAAGTCGGGATCAGAGGAGACTCGGGTCGGAAACCTTCTTCGCCTGCTACGTAACGCCCCTCGGCAGGAGTTCCGTCGGGAAGGACGGATCTAAAGTCGGCATGAGAGGGAGTTTTACTGATTTGAATTGCTGAATGTGTAGTTTTTTATTTATTTATTTATTTTTTTGTTTTGTTTTTTGTCCTTCCACGGCATGCCTAGAATGTACATTTTATATTTAGTAAAAAAAAAATCTGTGTAGAAATACAGCATGTCGAAATTGAGCTAGGAATGGAAAAGAATATCAAGAACTGCATAAGTGAAAATAATACGTTACTGAAACTGAAATCGGAACGCGAGGATTATTTACGAACGGACTCGGTGAAAATAGTCTTACCGTGAATGTAATATTGAAATAAATGTATTTTATATGTTGTAATCATTGGCTTTCTCTTTCTTGTTTTTTTCATGCTATGAAAGATAACTGTATTTCTTTTAAGAGGAGGTCAATGCGACGCATTTACAACAAATTATAAATATTTCTGAATATCAAATTTGCCCCGTTTCTAAAAGCACGATATGTTGGAGTTACACAAAAACAAGGGAGAGGACATATATCAAACAAACAAACAAACAAAAAAATACATAAAACTAGGAGAACTCTAACCATCGTCTTCTGAACATAATGAGATCGATCCCATCTAACTATAGTGCTACAATAGTTTTATTGCAAAAGGAACCCAAAGTCAGGACGAAAACGCTTATCAAAAATAAAGCTGGTCTAAACACCATAATAGACTTAGAGAAGAATTACAGGAATATTTAATATCTTGTGAATCAAGTATTTGTATTGTGTATTTTTGAAACCGGCTTTGTATTGTGTATTTTTGAAATCAGCTTTGTATTGTGTATTTTTGAAACAGTATAATAGACTTAGAGAAGAATTACAGAAATATTTTATGTCTTGCGAATCAGATGT
>NC_091575.1:15671275-15673775 GCF_042767895.1 Penaeus vannamei | reverse complement strand
TATATATATATATATATATATATATATATATATATATATATATATATATATACACACGCACATACATATATACTTACATGTCTATTGCAATGTTTAAATCACAATCATGGATTGGTAAATTGTGTTATAAAATCAAAACAGCCACGATCTTCTACACTATATACTCCAGATCTTTCCCACAACCCATAACATCGACCACAAAACTATTAACGTTCTCAATCTCCATTACATAATACAATCCGTCACCATTATCCTCGCAGATTGCAACATAAAATCTATTAGTCGTTGAGTGGTAATGCATCACTATCAATACTTTCCGAGTAAGCATGTGGTGATTTTCCGAGAATTTTCCCTTCTTCCTTTTCGCTTCAAACCAGACATTTAATCGTACCTTTGCCTGTTTATTCCTAGACATGGTGCAAAACTTTTTCCTCATTTATATCTTAAGATTTTTTTTTTGTCTTCTCTCTTGGTCTTCAAGATAATATATATAGGAAGAGAAGGAAATGGGAAAAGGCGGAAGATGTAAATGTAAATTGGAAAAGGAAGGAAAAATTACGGAGGGAAATGAAAGATAAGTGAAGGGAACAGAGAAAGAAAAAAGCAAGACCTAAAAAATTGGGGATAATTTGAATGGGAAGCCGGTAGAGAAGCACAAACACACATACACACGCACAAATACACACAGTTAGACAGCTACACACACACATGCACGCATGCACGTGCGAGCACACACACACACACATACAAGTCTTTACAGTTCCACACATACATCCGCTCGTCCATCCAGCTAAATATATGATAAATCTTCATGCTGAAATTTATTTCAACACCTCAAATCCTGAATCCCACGCCCTTACGTTCCTTCTTTTCTTTCTTCTTTTTCTTCTCCTACTTCATCTTCTTCTATTTCTTCTTTTTTCTTCTCCTCCTGCTTCTATTTCTTCTTCTTCTCCTTTGTGTGCCTCTTCAAGCTTCCTTTCATCATCCTTCTTCTGTCCTCGGTCCTCGGCAGGAAACCGCGAAGCATTCCATCCATTTTCGGAGCTTGGGACACCTGGCCGAGAAACTTGAAGCTCGGATCTTCCTGAGATGAGAGGAAGATGGCCCAAGATGACCTTCCATCTCGGTTCCTCAGGGCGGTCGCAGGCAGACAGACATGAGCCGGGGAAGTTCTTCGGAACATGGTGAAAAAAGAGAGACAATGCCTTCTATTTTTTCTTCAATGAAGAGGGTGGTTTGACATGTGTTTTTTTTCTTTTCTTTATTCATTTATTTACAATCATTGTTAGTATTTTTTGTAAGAAGAGAAATGCTGTTAACATATAATAAAGCAACGACTTCAGAAAGGGAGGATACTTATAAATATCAGTAAGATTTTTTTTTTTTTTTTTTTTTTTTTTTTTTACAGCTCGCGACGTGTGATTTTTTTTTCTTCTTCGAGAATAATCAAGATATAAGGTTTCGTCTTTTATCGATACCGTTAAAGAATTACACACACACAGTAGAAATATAAACCAGAAAATCGAAGCTTCATCCTCTTTGGCGAACGTTCAAGACTTATTGCGTTCCTCTCTGCCGGATAATGGAGGTTCGAAGCTTCATCTCTTACTCGAAACCGCTCAAGGATCTGATTCTTTTTTTTTTTTTTTTTTTTTTTTTCAACGCCCTTTTCCTTCTGCTTTTACTCGAGTCTTCGGCCAGAGCGAGTTTCCTGGCGTGGGAGTGGAGGCGGCCCTTCAAGCTCAAAGGTCAACACATAACCGTTAACAATATCTTCCGAGAAAGAAAAGTAGTGAAAGAAAATTGGATAAAAAAGTCAGAAGAAGAAAGAAACACTGAAAAAATCGCCCTAACTAACGTAAAGATAATAACAGGTGGTTTATAACGGATGGAATTTATATTATATAAAACCATTTGTATATTAATATTAACACTGATGGTAGTGATAACGAAAATAATCAGTACCAACGATAATGATACTGAGGATAATGATATACATTAGATGATAACGATTATACTGATGACGATGACGATAATAGTAATAAAGATAATTACTACTACTACTACTACTACTACTATTGGCAATGATGATAACAATAATGGTAATGCTAATAATGGTAATGATAATAACGGTAAAAATATCTGTAATAATCATAATCATAATGATGATGATGATGATGATAATAATAATGATAGTTGTAATAACAATAATAATAATGATAATGAAAATGATGATAATGAAAACAATTATGGTAATAATAATAATGATAATAATAGAATAAAATTGTTATTATTATAACTATTATCACCATCATTAATAGTAGTAATAATGATAAATGACAATAATAATGATTATTATAATAACCATGATGGTGATAGTAATAGTAATAATAATAATAATCGCAATGATACTACTACTAATAAAAATCGCCAGCAACAATAACAATACTACTACTAATATTGATAATAAAAACTACAATAATAAGAATAATAGTAA
>NC_091575.1:15658775-15666275 GCF_042767895.1 Penaeus vannamei | reverse complement strand
TACCTTGATTGTCTGATTAAATGGTTGTTGAATTAAAACCCTCATACATTGCTCGTTTAATGGTGTGATCTTAATGACGACGATGAAGCATACAGTAATCATTTGTAACACGATAGGATGTTTGTATCACGAAGATTTTATAGATACTGGGTCTCCAATTTTAGAAGGTGATTCCGCGACGCCGTTGTTCCTCAGCAACTCTGATCTGCTCAATGGCATGGGCGGGGAGGGGGTGGGCGGTGGGGATGAGGGGGGACTCGGCGCGGAATCCGAACTCGTCGGCGACGTATCTCACTTCGGCGATGGTTCCGTCGGGAAGGGTGAATCTGGCAGAAGCAATCGATACTGCTATGAGGATATATGCAATATAGGTGCTACGCTTTACCATAAGTATATTCAGTACCACTAGAACACTGTACGTGTTCAAAATAGTGGAGTGAGATATGACCAAACTCACCTGTAGCTGCCTTGCATGTTGCTCTGGCCCTCAGATCCCGGAGCTCCCGAACCAGAAACGCTGATTCCGTTTTCGGCCTCGAAGTTGTAGTTGAAGTTGCCGTCGCCGGAGTCCTGGCGATCGTCCCTCAAGATGGCCACCTGACGCTCGTCCTGGAAGGTCTGGCGGGGCTGATTCCTGAACTGCGGGGAGGCGGCGGCCACGGCGGCGAGGCAGACGAGGACAGCCTGAAGACAGAAAGGGAAAGTGGGGTTGTTACAGATCAAGGTGAAAGAGGAGCTATCCTTTACCTGTCCTTATATTAGAAAGCAAGAAAGCACACATAAAACCCGACACCGAATGAAAAGCAAGCATGCAAAGAGAACCCAATTATCGTTTTTCAGAATCACAGTGCATGATGCTCACAAGGGTGTTCATGGTGATGATCATGAGGTGACAGACACAGGGCGGTAATAAGGAGACCCTTATATACCAGTCGGGCGGGCCACCGGGAAGCTCCTCCCTGTGCAACTCCCCATTTTTTGCTCCTCGCCCTGCTCAAGGCATTCGTGTGCGTTCTTCACGGTTACACATTCAAACTCACACAAACTCTCACTTTCGTTCACACGTTCATTCAGATACAGTTATCGACATACACACACAAATATAGAGTATACATGCTTACTCACGCGCCAGGCACATTACATGACTGCTATAATATCTAATAAATGATGAGCACATGATACTCGGTAGCCAATGAAAATTCAATTAATTTTATTCCTCATTATGACCAGGTAATTATTCTCTTTCTGTGTCTACTTTCACTTTTTGATATTCTGCCTTCCTCCCTCACTCTTTTCCATTGATTATCTATTTCTCAGTTTCTCTCTTGGGTTCCTTGTCCAATTTTTTTTTCTCTCGTGGCCTCCTTCCTCTATATTTAATGATTAGTCCATCTAAACGTCTCTCGCATTATGTTTAATTGCCTGTATGACTCTTTTATTAATTTCCCTTTTCTCTGTCTTTCTCTTTTTCCCTCATTTCCGGTCTCCCTTCTTTTTTCAACCATAAACATATCTGTTTGTCTGCTTCCCTCCCCTTTCTATTTCTATCTTGCTCTCTTTCTCACTATTCTCTGTTACTGTTGCTTCTCACTTAGTAGTATACATTTCTTAATCTCTCTTTACCCGTCAGTCCGCCTGTATATATAGATGCATTAATCTTGTTTTTTTTTCTATTGCTTTTTCTCTTACTCCCAAAATCTTTCAGAAGTAAAGTTGCATCTGTAAGATGGCAATATTGAGTAGCAGACCCCCCCCCCCTCCAAAGATGCTTCCTTGTAATTTTAGTTCCGAAAAGTGAAGTTGCAACACAGAAATTGCTAATATGCCCACAAACTATTCATATCACTAAAACAAGGTAAAATATTCTGTCAAAACTTCTTGCCACTCATTTCATGTCTATACCCACTAGTGTTTGACAATTGTTACCCATCGACAGTTGTTAATTATTCAGTAGAGTTATACCAATAAATTTTCCTGTAATTCTCATCCAAGTTTTATTTTAAATTTTAAGGATTACAATATGAATTATATCTGCAGTATAACATATTAGATCCTCCTCGAATTATATATTCAATAAATAATTCAATTTACAAGGAACGCAAAAAAAAAAAAAAAAAAAAAAAAAAAAATCGTATTTAGGAGTGTAAATGTTGACTATACCATATTGATTCATTTGTCGGGTCAAAACTCGCCAGTATCCCTGGACTAATATAATTTATCTTTTTCAGTAGCCATTCTAATTTCTTATGGACATATATGGTATGTTCGGGGTATATTCCTTACCGAAAAACAGCTCCCATAATCAGTTAGTATTAACTTATTTGACCTTGTTAACCTGAATGTAATGTTTGTTAACTTTTCATGATTATGCACAATACAAAGTTTGAGTTCATTGGTGAATTAGAGATTTTATATCATGCTCGTTTTATTGCGATGATGAAAAATGTCCGGCTGCAAAATATTTACAGAATCATTGTATGTACAGATGTTAAGTGAATGTCACTCTTAGAGCCATTCCAAAGTAGTAATCATTTTAGAAGGTGATTCCACGACGCCGTTGTTCCTCAGCAACTCGGATCTGCTCGATGGCGTGGGCGGGGAGGGGGTGGGGGGTGGGGATGAGGGGGGACTCGGCGCGGAATCCGAACTCGTCGGCGACGTATCTCACTTCGGCGATGGTTCCGTCGGGAAGGGTGAATCTGGCAGAAGCGATCGATATTTCTATGAGGATATATGTAATACATGTACTACACTATACCATAAGTATATTTAGTACCGCTAGAACACTGTACGTGTTCAAAACGTGTTCAAGTGAGATATGACCAAACTCACCTGTAGCTGCCTTGCATGTTGCTCTGGCCCTCAGATCCCGGAGCTCCCGAACCAGAAACGCTGATTCCGTTTTCGGCCTCGAAGTTGTAGTTGAAGTTGCCGTCGCCGGAGTCCTGGCGGTCGTCCCTCAAGATGGCCACCTGACGCTCGTCCTGGAAGGTCTGGCGGGGCTGATTCCTGAACTGCGGGGAGGCGGCGGCCACGGCGGCGAGGCAGACGAGGACAGCCTGAAGACAGGAAGGGAAAGTTGGGCTGTTTCAGATGAAAGTGAAAGATGAGCTATCCTTTAACTGTCCTTAAATTAGAAAGCAAGAATGCACACTCATAAAACCGAATACAGAATGAAATGGATATCCTTTGAAAAGCAAGCATGCACACGCAAAGAGAACCCAATCATCGTTTTTCAGAATCACAGGGCTTGATGCTCACAAGGGTGTTCATGGTGATGATCATGAGGTGACAGACACAGGGCGGTGATAAGGAGACCCTTATATACCAGTCGGGCGGGCCACCGGGAAGCTCCTCCCTGTGCAACTCCCCATTTTTTGCTCCTCGCCCTGCTCAAGGCATTCGTGTGCATTCTTCACACAGTTACACATTCAATCGCAAACTCTCACTTTCTTTCACACGTTCATTCAGATACAGTTATCGACATACACTCACAAATAAAGAGTATACATGCTTACTCACCCACCATTCAAACGCACACAAACTCTCACTTTCGTTCATACACATTCAGATACAGGCATTCGCACACAGATACACAGCACGCACACATAAAAAGTATACGTACTATTGAGTGAGTGATTTGCATCATCTTTTATCAAAATGATTATAATACAACAGCCAATAGACTAGTGAAATTGGGATTATACTGATTCTTCTCTATGACAGAGAAGTTACTCTGTATTCTTGCTATACTTGTCAGTAGTTCCCTATCTGCTGGTTCCTATTTTTGTTTTCCCTTTATCTCTTTCTCCTATTTCTTAAAATTTAACTGTCCAGAGGTTTTCTCTCTTCGTCTCTTTCCTCTTTCTCTTTTGTTCGATGTGTTTTGCCTATCTTTACATCTCTTTGCTCTGCCTATGTGCCTGTCTTTCCATCTCTTTGTTATCGTCTCTCTTCCTGTCTTTCTCTCTCTCCCTGGATGTCTTCTTTCTTCCGACAATTGTGAACTTGTCTATTAGTTTACTTCCTCCTTTCTGTTTCTACCTTGCTCCCTTTCTCTTCAGCCTATTCTATTCTTGTTGCTTATGTAGCAGTCTATCAACCGGTTTGTTTAAACGAATATTCATATATACTGGCGTGCATATAGACAGAAATAAGTGCATATCAGACTATCTATGTAATACTTATGCATTTATTGATCTGTCTCTCCGGTATATCTGTATGTTTATACTGATAGGTATGCCTTTATTTCTGTGTATAGGCATGTCCGTGTATATGAATGTTCATTGAGTCGGGCCTTGCACAGTATTAACAAATCGACCGTTATATTTCGTTTACTGTTCACACTTTCTACCTTCCTTCTTACCCTTTCTCTATCTAATTTATCCCACTATCTTTCACCAGTAGATGTGGACCTACAGGGAGACAGTGGGGAACAGCTGCCCCTTCTGTGGGACTTGAGTCTAGATTGAAGTGTACGTGTAAGTTGGCATAAAAAGGAACAAGTATCTTTCCTTTTTGAAGAAACATCACAGCAGAAAGTAAAGAAACGCAGTGAAAAAAAAGAATCAGCATTTAAAGTAGGGTTTGTTCCTCGTCACCCCCCATACGTACACACCAAGTGTTGAATAGTCATTTGTTTTCGTGGGAAAGGTTGTTACAAAAGAATCTGCCAATTCCTATACAATCCGTAGAAAGAGACCAAAAAATAAACCGTAAAACCTGTTTTTACTCCAAAATGAGCAAAAATGGGATTGGCGTCCCCTTTTGGTAGCCTTAGGAGCAGTCGGGCACCGTGGCAACAAGCAGATTTGAATCCAACATCCCCAACCTGACCTAGAACACACAATTTCATGATATTATTATAAAATAAAAACGGTCCTCATAGTCCAGTAAAGCTATGATTTTTGGCCCACAGTCTAGAAGACCAAGGCTGTGAGTATGAGTGTCAAAATCTAGTATTCAGAATAAAGGATACATGTGGCAGTTAATACAGTGTACTATAAGGACTAAACTAGTCAATAGTAAAAAAAAAAGAAAAGAAAAAATAACGATCAAATTCTACCGATTTTTCGAAAACATATTTGTATGTAAGATTTTCAGGTAATGAACAGGGTCCATTCCAAACCGAGACTGTTTGTTGTTAGGATTAAATTTGTATTCATTTTGTTCTTAGTAACTTGAATGCAATTATATATTTCAAATCTTCATCTTCATGAATGGCAGGTTTCAGTTGATTTCCATTTTAAAGACTTGATACAATGCCCGTTTTATTGTGATGGTGATAAATATTTACAGAATCATCATATGTATTGATAAGAAGTGTTTCATTTTTCAGTCCATTTCAATCTTAGAAGGTGATTCCGCGACGTCGTTGTTCCTCGGCAAATCGGATCTGCTCGATGGCGTGGGCGGGGAGGGGGTGGGGGGTGGGGATGAGGGGGGACTCGGCGCGGAATCCGAACTCGTCGGCGACGTATCTCACTTCGGCGATGGTTCCGTCGGGAAGGGTGAATCTGGCAGAAGCGATCGATATTTCTATGAGGATATATGCAATATATGTGCTACATTATACCATAAGTATATTCAGTACCGTTAGAACATTGTACGTGTTCAAAACAGTGAAGTGAGATATGACCAAACTCACCTGTAGCTGCCTTGCATGTTGCTCTGGCCCTCAGAGCCTGGGGTTCCTGAGGCAGAAACGCTGATTCCGTTTTCGGCCTCGAAGTTGTAGTTGAAGTTGCCGTCGCCGGAGTCCTGGCGGTCGTCCCTCAAGATGGCCACCTGACGCTCGTCCTGGAAGGTCTGGCGGGGCTGATTCCTGAACTGCGGGGAGGCGGCGGCCACGGCGGCGAGGCAGACGAAGACAGTCTAAAAAGGGGATAAAATGGTTGTTACAGATCAGAATTCGTCAAATACCGAAAGAACTGTATGTTCCACAAAGCTTCGCAGAAAATATAATTTGCTACTCGAATTCAAAACTACACTGCATGGTACTAACTAAGGTGTTCATGGTGATAGTCATGAGGTGACAGACACACTGGGCTGATTAGGAGACCTTTATATACCAACGGGGCGGGTCACATGGAAGCTCCTCCCTTTATGCCGTCCTCTTTTTTCTTCATCTCGACCAGCTCAAGGCATTCTTCTGCATTCTTCATGAAGTTCACTTAAGCACGCACGAACGCACACACATACGCACTAACGCACACACACATACAACGCGCACGTGTCTGTTTACCATTTATCTGCTAGTTTTTCTAGATGGATACTGTCTTGAAGATTTACCCTTGAAAATGTTATTGTTGACAGGGAATTGTGACGACTTCGTCATTCTTGAATCTATTTATTTGCATAAATCTACAAATATAAAATATCGACTTGAGACCCTTTGAAGGCGATTACAAACTTAAAACACAGGACCGATTTTTTTCATCGATCTCATTCTGCGCGGGGAAACAAACATGTAATATTAATAAAGGGGATGAATTAATTTTGACATATTTGGTCAGAAAATAATTTGGGTACGAAAATGGCATCGAACAAAATATGCTGAGTTGCAAGGCGGAAGATGAGATGGATGAGGAAGCTGCAATGAAAAATAGGTAAGGCAAAAAAAGGAAAATATGAATATAACTAAGGCCAATATTAAATTATTCAAATATTATTTGAATGTTGAAAAATCAAAGACTAAATTGATTTGATTGAACTTGAAATGAGCATGTTATCCCGGAAAATTTTACATGCTAGGTGTACCGTATTATTGAAAATCATTCTCTAAGGAGTCTCTTGTTATATATTCCCCTGTATATATATCGTTCGGGCTTGTTATTGAATGTCTGTACCTTTATATGGCTGAATCTCTCTCTCTCTCTGTCTCTCTCTTCACACACACACACACACACACACATGTCTACACACACACACACATATGGCTATACGCACACACACACGCGACATGTATATATATATATATATATATATATATATATATATATATATATATATATATATATATATATATATATATATATATATATAAATATATATATATATATATATATATATATATATATATATATATATATATATATATATATATATGTATGTATGTATGTATGTATGTATGTATGTATGTATCTATGTGTGTATGTATATATGTGTATGTATATATATATATATATATATATATATATATATATATAAATATATATATACATATATATACATATATATACATATATATTTATGTGTGTGTGTGTGTGTGTGTGTGAGAGTAATATATATATATATATATATATATGTATATATGTATGTATATATATATGTATGTATATATATACGCACACACACACACACACACACACACACACACACACACACATATATATATATATATATATATATATATATATATATATATATATATATATATATATATATATATGTGTGTGTGTGTGTGTGTGTGTGTGTGTGTGTGTGTGTGTGTGTGTGTGT
>NC_091575.1:15643775-15648775 GCF_042767895.1 Penaeus vannamei | reverse complement strand
AGAGAGAGAGAGAGAGAGAGAGAAGGGAAGGGGTCGGAGGAATATATAGCATATAGATATATAGCCAGACCATGAAAGAGAAGAGGAAATGGAGATAAGTAGTTAGATTGGTAAATAGATAGATAGAGATAGATAGACAGATAGATCGAGAGAGGGCGAAAGAGAGAGAGAAGGGGAGGGGGGGGGGGGAGAAGAAGCAGAGAAATATATAACATTAGCTATATAGCTCTACCGTGAGAGAGAAAAAGAAATTGAGAGAGAAAAATTTGAAAGAAAGAAAGAAAGAAAAAGAAGGAGAAAGAGAAAGAGAGAGAGGGAGAGAGAAAGACACCGCACCAACTCGCCCCGCCCCGCCCCCCCCTCCCCCCCCTCCGCCTCCTCCCAGCATCCTCGCATCCGGCCTCGTGCAACACACAGTCTGTCTCGCAACACCTGTCTGCTTGCTTCGAGTGACCCCGAGCTCTCCTGTGGTTCTTAAGGCTTGATTTATTGTTCTTTCTTTCTTCAGTCACCTTTGCCATGATGGTTTTGTCATAATTTTTTAAATATTTTGAATGGTGAATATGCGTTGCCGTATATTTTCCTCTTATATTATTACTTCCACCATTATTACTATTAATATTAGCATTCATTGATTACTTATAATCGTAATGATATATGGTAAATATACTGATGAGAACTGTAATAACAGTAATGATGATGATGTAAGTGGTAATGATTATGGTAATGGTAATAACGATGAGGAAGACAAAATGGTAACAAAAATGCTGATACAATAATTGTGCAGCATAATGTAGTTCCTTGGTATTCTAATTTTAGTACTACTACTACTGCTACAACTACATCACTATTATTATGTTAAAAAGCTTTCCACGGTCACTTTTTATATATATATATGAAAGCAGTTTTTTTCCTTCTTCCTCTCTGCTCATTATTTATTCATGGTCTTTGCTAAAGCCTAGGATTAGCAAAAAAAAAAAAAAAAAAAAAAAAAAAAAAAATCTGTCTGTCAGTTTGATTGCTATATTACATCCTACAGTTACAGTAAGTTAATCCCAGGGTTTATCCTCGTAAAGAAGAAGGAGGAGGATGGCTTCTCAACTATTTCCTTCGCCATGTTTTACTTTCAGAAGACCAGGAAATCTTCAGACGTAAAATTCCTTCTCTTCTGTCAAGGATGTCAAGGGACTTAACTGTTAACAAAAACCTCTTCTTCATATCCGGTCTAACCCTTTTCCCTCTTACTCTGTTTCTTCTCTTTTTCTTGTTATGTTTTCTTATTTGTTCGTGTTCGTCTGCCATTCTCAAACTCGTTTCTCATTTTCATTTGTACTTCGGTTCCTTCCAGTCGGGACTTGTGTTTTTTTTCACTATTTTTTTTTCTTCTCTCTTTTCTCTTCTTCCATTCCCTTCTATTCTCTTCTTCTAAGTCTCATATTCTCTTTTCCGATTTTCCTATTTATAGTTATTTCTTCAAGAGGGATTTTAGTTTTCACTTTTTCATCGACATTTATTTTCTTCTCTATCTTCTATCTCTTTCTCCTCTTCTGATTTTCATCTTTATATTAATTTTCTTCGAGTCTTCGTGTGTTTTATATTTCTATCGTTTTGCCCTCTGTCTCTATTTCCTGTTTACCTTCGTTGATTTAGTTTATTTTCTTTATTTATGCAATTGTTTATCTAATTCTTTCTTTTCAGTTTCCTCCCAAAAGGGTCTTCCCGTATTTTATTTTGTTTTCTTCTCCGTCTGTCATTCTCCTCTCATCTTTATGTCGTTTCTTTCAGTCGTATTTTCTCGTGTCTTTCATTCCCACTTTTTTCTCTTCTTCCCTCTGATTATCAGGTTTAGAGCAATTTTACTCCTTTCGGGTTTTCTCGTTTTTTTAATTGATGTTTTCTTTGCTCCGTCTTCTATTCTCCCCTTCGAATGGATATATCTATTTCTCCCAGTTGGTTCTTCTCGTGTCTTTCATTCTCATAATCTTCCTACGTCTCCCATTCTCCTCTCCTCTTCTCATTTCCACGTTTCTCCTACACTCATCATTTCTCTCATTTACATGTTTCTTCCATCCTCCTCTCCTCTTTTGCTTTTCATCTTTATGCCAATTTTCATTTCTCTCATTGTCACGTTTCTCCCCCATTTTCCCATTCTCCGCTCTTATTCTGCTTTCCATCTTTATACTATTCTCATTTCTCCCATACCGACGTTTCTCCCATATTCTCTCATTCTCCTATCCTCTTCTGCTTTCTATATTTATACCAATTTTCATTTCTCTCATTTTCCCCCGTTTCTCCCACATTCTCCCTTTCTCCTCTCCTCTTCTGCTTTCCATCCTTTTACCCATTTTCTCCCCGTCGGCCCAACCAGTCTGGCATGTAGAGAGACCCACCACAGATATTTACGACGTGTATAAAAACGTGTAGTTGGGAGCCATTGAACAGGGGGCAGGACGTGGGAACCTTACCTTAACGTGCATTGTTGCCTCAACTTTTCCTAAGATGTGTAAATTCGATTATCCAAGATACTTGTTGTTTTCGTGCTATTGCTCTCGGTGTTTGTCAGTTTGGCTATGATTATGTTATGATTATGTATTTATGATTGGCAACGTAAAAAAAGATAAATGTATAGAATTTTGGAAGTTGTATTTCCAACACCGAAAGACCAGGTTCCTCAAAGGGTGTCGTAAAAAGACATGTTTAGAAGCTCTGATCCCTTCAGGACAAGGCAGGTCGTCAGGATACTCTTTATCCTCCTTGGACATTGACTTAAAAAAAAGAAGAAGAACTCAGCATCCTCCCTTACGTAACAAAGGATTTAAAACATTTTCAATCAAGTCAGTACTGTCAAGAGCGTGACCTCTGACCCCCCCAGCAACCTCACCCTTAGGAAATCACCCGATCAAAGCACTCTCGCGTGTCTGCCGCCCGAAAGGTCAACTGCTTCTTCTGCGTGTACATAGAGCTCTTACTTGACCCACGAAACCTTGGCGAATTCCATCTTCATCCCGGGGTAATAGATGGGCAGATGAGGGCTCGTCGGTGTGCGCTAATTGCCGTAATAATGGTTCACTTAGAAAGAGAGAGAGAGAGAGAGAGAGAGAGAGAGAGAGAGAGAGAGAGAGAGAGAGAGAGAGAGAGAGAGAGAGAGAGAGAGAGAGAGAGAGAGAAAGAGAGAGATGAGAGAGAGAGAGAGAGAGAGAGAGAGAGAGAGAGAGAGAGAGAGAGAGAGAGAGAGAGAGAGAGAGAGAGAGAGAGAGAGAGAGAGAGAGAGAGAGAGAGAGAGAGAGAGAGATGCAGTTCTTTTATGTATATGTTGAGATTACAGAAACCAAAGTCTGGCAGACTGATTCTAAACTAAAAAATGAATGAAAGCATATCTGTAAAAAATCTGAAAGATGTAAGAAAATTAACAGTTCATCTCATTCCCACTACTTCTACTATTTCTAATGTCAATATTAATGATGAAAATAACGATAATGATGATAATGATAATAATGGTGACAACGGTAATGATAATTATAGCAATGATAATAATGAAGATATACTGCAATAACAATGAAAATATATAATGATAATAATGATAATGATAATGATGATAAAAATGATAATGATACTACTAATAATATTGATATTAATAAGAACATCAATAATAATCATGTCAATGGTAATAATAATAATGATAATGATAAAGATAATAATAACAATTATAGCAGTAATAGTACTATTACTACTAATACTAATAATGATACTAAGAATGATAATGAAAGTAAGGATGATAATGATAATGATAATAATGATAATAATAATAATAATAATAATAATAATAATAATAATAATAATAATAATAATAATAATGATAATGATAATGATAATGATAATGATAATGATAATGATAATGATAATAATAATGATGATAATAATAATGTTAATAATAATACTATTACTACTAATAATAACGATAATGATAATGATAGTGATGATGATAATGATAATAATAATGACAATGATGCTGATAATGATGATGATGATAATAATAATAATACTTTTCACAATCATATGATAATGATAATAGTCATAGTAAAAAGAAATTATAATAATATTGAAACTATAATGATAAAATTGGTAACAATAATGATAATTCAGAAGAAAATGGTAACAGTATCCTAATTGCAGTAATAGCAATAGTAAAGTAATTTGGTAAGATGATGATAATGATAATAACAATGAAGATGATGATGATGATAATAATAACGATAATGAAAATGATAATAGCAATGATGATAATGATAACAATATGGTAAAATAATGATTAATAATGATGATAATGATGATGACTATAATGATAATGATAATGATAGTATTAATAATAATAATAATGATAATAATAATGATAATAATAATAATAATAATAATAATAATAATAATGATAAAAAGATAATGATAATGATAGTAATAATGATAATAAAAATAATTATAATAATAACAATGATAATAATAATGATGATGATGAAAATAATATTAGTGATAGTAATGATAATACCAGTAATAATAATATCAAAATAATGATAATATTAATGATTACAATCGTAATAATAAAAGCAAAAATGATAATAGTAATAAAAAAATCAATGAAAATAGTTAAGGTAAAAAAAAATATATATATAATAATGATAATAATAACAAAAATAAAATAGAAAGGACAATCATGATAATAGCAATAATGGTAAAAATAACAAAAAATAAAAGCAAAAGGCCAATGATGATAACAATAACAATAGTAATAATAACCAAAGCAACAGTAATGAGAGCAATAATAGCAGTAATAATAAGAACAATAATAGTAACAACAACAACAACAACAATGATAAAAATAACGATAATAATAATAATAATAATAATAATAATAATAATAATAATAATAATAGTAATAACAATAATAATAATGATGATGATGATAATAATAATAATAATAATAATAATAATAAAAATAATTATGATAA
>NC_091575.1:15608775-15613775 GCF_042767895.1 Penaeus vannamei | reverse complement strand
CTTCATTCACTTCCCAAGTGGGCTTCGGAATCTATGGAGAACATACTAATAATAACCAATTCCTTTGATTATAATTGTTTCGTAAACATTTCTATGCGTTTAAACTCGATTCCGAAACAGGAAGTGAACTCATGTTCATATAAGCCTTTAAGAGGTACATATAATATAGACAACTATCTTTAAAACCCTTGTTGTCAGAGATAAAAATCGCATCAAAAAGGGAGTACACCAAAAAGACCAAAGTCATGAAAAAACTTTAATATATAGAGATACAAACCGATAGCAATTATTTCGATGACCCATGATTTTAGATAGTACAATCTTTTAAAGAAAATTGCACAAATTAAGAGATAAAATGAAATATTCAAATTAGTAGAATTCTTTAGAAAAAAGTGAATGATAAGCGCACAGACAACCTTATATCTATAAGCATCTCTCTATGCTTTTACACTCAGACACAAAGCATACTACATAGCGAGAGATTTTAACGCGTAAAAAAGTCGGGGCAAAGTTGCCTCCTTAGAGCCCTTTCACCAAAGAAGATTGAGGAAGATATCAACCATTATCTATATAATAAGACTAAAACATTTGAAAGAGAAATGATATAAAGTTCCGGCAGGGATGCAAGTCAAAGGAGGACACGTTATTCCATACATTAGCAGAAGAAAATGAAGAAAAAAAGTATCACAGTGACTCAGTGGGTACCATTCGACCAAAGGTGAAGGGGATACACTACTTGCAGATTCTCAGGTGCAAGGGGGCAATGTTGCGTTGCTGTAGGAGCGTAGGTTCACGTGATCAAGGCTAAGTGGAGATAGGAAGAAGGAATTTGGGTAGTGATGCTGAGGGTGATACTGACTGTGATGTTAATGGAATTGGCTGTGATGATATCAGTGATGCTGGGGATGATGATGATGATTCTGGTAATGATAAAAGTGAATGACAAGAGTATTAATGATAATGATGGTGATAATGATACTATTTTTAGTGATGCAGTGAGAATAAGAATAAGAATGGTAGGTATAACAACGATGATAAATATAATAATAATAATCATGATAATAAAAATTATGATAGTAGTGATAATGGCTTTGATAACAATCATGATAATGATGATGACATTGTGAAGAATAATTATAATGAGAATTATGATAATAATGCTGACGATGATAATAATGATAATGACGTGGATAATGAGGAAGATAATGGTTATGATGATGGTGAGTATAAAAATAAGAATGACAATAATGGTAATCATAATAAAATGGTAATTAATAAAAAAAAATATTTTAATGATTAAATCAATATTGATAATAATAATTACAATAACAATGGTAATCATGATAATTATTATGATGATAGTGGTTATAATGCTAACAATGATGATACTGATAATAGTAGTAATAACGATAATTATAATAATAATCAACGACAACACCAACACCAATAATAATAATAGTGAAAATATTTATCATTATCATTATTATCATTATCATCATCATCATTATCCTTCTCATCATTATCATCCTCACTCTCGTCATCATTGTCATTAACATCATCATTGACATCATCATTATCCAAACTTGCTAGGTGACAACTACTTGCTTGCATACACACACAGGCAAAAGCAAGCACACGCGGTGAAAAGCTGCAATATGATAAATCCTCACATATTTGGAAATATAAAGTTGCATACACATAATGTAGAAATTATACAAATATCAGTAGTAACACAATATGAGACAGAAATACTAAGAACAAATCAATAGAAATTATAAAGAGACTAGCACCATTTAAATATTAAACACACAAATTAATTCCTATTCATTATACTACTTTAAGACATTTCCTGAGATATTTAAGGCACTTTGTATGTGATCAATAACTAAAGACTAGATAATTTCATCAAATGATAAGAAAGCAAAATATTATTCTTTGGTAAATAACTGAAATACAGCTTCGTAAAAATCAGAATACTGTAGGAATATCACGTACTTATATCACATAATTTCAAGTTATACAACACACGAAAGACACATCTTGAGTATCAACATATTCTCAAAGATCTGGACAATACACTATCAACACAATAAATAGTTTATTTACACTGTGTCCAGCCTAAATCTTCACAAAACATGAAGAGTCGAATACAACGCAGCACACAGCGTATCGCATGGCTCTTAGGTGAGGCCTCCACGGATTCAAAACAAGCGTTTTTCTAGAGCGTTCGTATAACTCTAGCGTCACTGTGGCCAATAAGTAAACTAAATAAAGTTAAACAGCGTAATTATTTTGTTGATAAAATAAATCAAATAAATTCTTTATAACCTTAATTTTACACACACACACACACACACACACACACACACACACACACACACACACACACACACACACACACATATATATATATATATATATATATATATACATATATATATATATATAAATGTATATATATATATATATATATATATATATATATATATATATATATATATATATGAGAAAAGAAATCTTTCACAATTCATTTATGATCATCATCATCATATTATTATTATTATTATCATTATTATTATCACTATTAACAGCAATAACAATAGTAATAATAATAATGCTGATGATAATAATAATAAAAGCAATAACAATGCTAATGATAATAACAAAAAAAATAATAATGTTAATATTATTAACAATGAGAGTGATAATAATGATAATGATGATAATAACATAACAGTGATAATAATAGCAATGATAAAATAGAAATGATATGCATTTGATAGAAATATAAAGAAAAGAAAAAATTATAAACTCCTAACAATAGTAATGACACAACTACTACACCTACTATTACTACTACTGCTGCTGCTACTACTACTATTCCTACTACTACTACTACTACTGCTGCTGTTATTACAACTACTGCTGTTACTACTAGGAATAACAATGATGATCATAGTAGTAGTAGCCATAGTAATAATAGTAGGAGTAGCTGTGGTTGTTGTTGTAGCAGTATTAGTGATGATAATAATCATAATAATGATAATGGTAGTACAATTAATATTAATGCTAATGATGATAACAGTAATGATGATAAGAAGGATCATAATAATAATAATAATAATAATAATAATAATAATAATAATAATAATCATCATCATCATCATCATCATCATCATAATAATGATAATAATATTAATAATGATAATAATAATAACAATGATAATAATAATAACAATAATGGTAGTGAAAATATTAATAAAATGATAATGATGGCAATGATAACAACAAGAAAAAAAGTGATCAATGCTTTCCTATGGTATAATCACACACAAGAACAAACAAGGAGGAACCAATGAAATAAAACCTTAATTTAATAACCTAATTTAATGACTTAATTTAATCTAATAATAATTTAATGTTAATAACCGACTGAAAATAATGATTAGTGAAGGATGGTAGTTTTGATATTAGATCTCTCTCTCTCTATCTGTCAGTCCATCTTTATTTCTATCTTTGTCTCATTCTATCCATCTATCTGACAGTCTCTTTCGCTAGCTATCTATATCTGTCTATGTGTAGTAGTGAGTGCTTTGTATCTGTGAGTTCAAAATTCGAGTCACTTTGAGCTAGTTCACCAAAGTAGTAGTAATATACGAGAGAGAGAAAAAAAAAAATACCCGATGAAAGTTGCTGACAAATTAACTAGCATATCTGATGACCAAATGCAAGCTCAGAACAGGCAGAATTATAAAGATATAAACGATTACATGAAGGGTTCAAAAGAAAAAACCAACGGCGGCATATAAATGCAATAAAAGAAAAGAGAGTACAAGAAAAGGAGAGAAATATATGCTTGCGTGAGTGTATTCATGTATAGATAGATACATGTATAGATACGCATAAAAAGGCAATGGTAATTAACTGACGGTAACCAATCATTCATTCGGCAAAATGAAACGATAAAAGGAATCTTTGGAATCTAGCGGTCCTGCTCGTAATAAAAATAAACATTCGCGACTACGTAACATTTCACCCTTGACTAGGATTGGCAAAATGTAATATTACTAAATGGAGATTATCTTGTTGAGATTCAGTTTATTTTAATGAGTAATTCAGTTTCTAATAATAAAATTGCAGTGATCAATCTTTGGTATCATATTCAGACCAGAATATCAATATCATTTGTCAGAATAGAACTATACAAAGAAGGCTTTTCGATCAATAAAAGAAAGTAAGTTATGAAACATTTTATTGTTCACTTAATCGCTTTCCCAATCAGGTGTAGCTGAAATTCTGCAAGTACACCATAAAAGGCTACAGTGAAGTGAACGTTCCCAAAGCCAATACAAGTAAGCCGTATTGCATGATTACCGTCTTGCGTGGCTTAATGTCTGCAGTTCTGCGCCTTTAGCAGCATGGGCTCTTAGTATCAAATCGAAATCGAGACTCCTGCTGGGAAATTGAGCAACTTGTTTACATTTAGTCTTTCCATTTCGTTAATCAGATGATCTATATATGTATTGTACATGCATATATAATGTCAATACGTACACACATATACACATAAAACACATATATGTGTCCGTGGTTTCTTTGCTCTATATCTTTTATTTGTATTTTAACGTTGGGGTCTTCTAATGGCACCCTTTGGGATGTAGGTTCTCGGGGCATAATAAACACAATATTTCACTCTCATGACTATATTCAATATATATGAAGAAATATCACACATAATAATAATAAAGCCGTGGTTGGTTGCCAGGTTGGAAGTTCCGCCAGTAAACAGAAGTGGAATGAAGTGTGGTGGCCAGGCTGAATGTGTAACCGCCTGGGGTAGCCACTGGTGGAGCGGGCTACAGCAACCAAAAGCAGGTCAGATATACTCCGGTCAAATGGACTCGGCTCAAAGGGAGGCTGCAACAAATAATACACGAGTTTAACAGTGTCAATTTACTATCCTTTTCCTCACGATATTTTCACTTCGCAGCACTTCCGTA
>NC_091575.1:15601275-15603775 GCF_042767895.1 Penaeus vannamei | reverse complement strand
TGAAGAATATCCCACTACAAAGTCAACGATAACTAATATAACATGTTTTGTTATCATTTATTTGTAAATGTATATATATATATATATATATATATATATATATATATATACATATGTATATATATATGTATATATATATATATATATATATATATATATATATATATATATATATATATATATATGTATATATATATATATATATATATATATATATATATATATATATATATATATATATATATATATATATATATATTTAGAGAGAGAGAGAGAGAGAGAGAGACACACATATACATATACTATATTTATATATGTGTCTGTGTGTGTGTGCGCACACATACAAGAATAAATGGTTTCACTCTTCAACCTTTTACACTGAATCGAAATGAAATGTAATAGCGATGACACACTAAAAAGTACAAACATAACTGCCTGTAAAGAAGGTTCTTCCAGAATCTAAACGGATTCCACTGGTAAGAGAAAAAAGAATCAATGAATGTTGACAGATTCTTGGTCCTAGAAATACGGCTGATGAAAGATGAGAGGGTTGGCTACAAAGCTCCCATAAACCCCTCACAAACATTGTTGTATTGATTTTTTATTTCAAGAAAGCCAGTCAAAACATATGACATATGGCACATCAATGATATACTCAAGTGTAATTATCATTTAACAGGTTCAGGCTGCGGCAAAAAAGAAGGCCATCAACATTGTTGCAGATGACAAATGTGTTTGTTTTACTGAATTATTCTCATGTGGAAAGTCAGCTTAGTTGTAACTTGGTAACGATAAGTACCAGTGCTTTTAGATCAAGTATGGATATCAAAGCAAATGTGGAGACATTGTAACATTGTTGGAGATTTTTTCCTGCTCATGCTCTTTCGGGTTGTGATATGATCTCTTGCTTGTATGGAATCGGTATTCGAGATTCTTTAAAAGATAATGAATAAATAAATAGAAACTCAGCTAGTTGTGATGAACAAAATACGAATGTACTCTGTGAAGCCTCCGAATTTATTGCTACTTTTGGATTCCCACTTGAAAAGAATATGACATCACTTTGATGTGTGGTTTAGTCCTGTAAAATGTCGCATAAGAAGCTAAACTCAGCACCGACTCTAAGAGTTCTTCCACTGACGACAAAGGCATTTGCAATGCAGGTCACAAAAGCAAGTCTCAAAATACTGCCTACAATGTGCTCTCAATCCAGATCCACCAGATTTACACCCAGCTGATTATTAATGCTACAACAAATTAACGTTTCTCACCTGTAGTTATACCACCTGACATGTCTTTTGTTCCACTAGACGTGCTGGTGCTGTGGAACTAATGTTTAGTCCAATTATCGTGTTATTATTTT
This sequence comes from Penaeus vannamei, assembly GCF_042767895.1. Lineage (NCBI taxonomy): Eukaryota > Metazoa > Arthropoda > Malacostraca > Decapoda > Penaeidae > Penaeus > Penaeus vannamei. The sequence continues at coordinate 15,602,412 of NC_091575.1, read as the reverse complement.
GTGTAGGTCTTCAATATAGAAACTAGTCAGCATAAAATAATGATTATCACGGGGATAATTGATAGACTTTCAAGTGTTTAATACTGGAGACCATTTAATTAAAATGAGAAAATTTATCATTGTGCTATTTTCAATATTTTATGCCCCATAATATTATAATTTGCTCTCTTGGCTTTATATTTGGCATTTAAAAAAACAGACATCTAAATATTATTTGAGGATATATACGTGAAATAGCTTTTTTCGTCACGAAGCAAAATCTGGTAAAATACCACCGGGCGTTTATGAAATATATTTCAATCGATTCCTAGACCCAAAAGACAATAATGACGCAAAAACCAGGTTCCTGAGACAAATATAGGCCGACTTTTAGCCAAAAATGAGTCCAGGGGGCAGCCATTTTGAATTTCGGTCACAAAAAAAAAACAAAAACAAAAAAAACTCAAGGTTGTGATCTTTGCACTCGACTGCTTCGTGATCAGTAGGGTCAGATCTACCAGAAAAAAACGTTGTATATTATTATTAATATTATTTCTGTATAAGCATTTTCATTATTAATATCGTTATCATCATTATTATTATCATTATCATTAGCTCTATCTTCAGTATCGTCATTATCATTACCATCATTATTATAAGCATTAGTTTTCTTCGTATTCTCCATCTTATTATTATTATTATATTTGTTGCTATCATTATCATTTGCAAGCATTATCAATATTGTTTCTAAAAAAGTATTATCATAACCATAATTATCATCATTATTAGCACTGTTATGATAATAATGATACTTCTACTACTACCACTTCTAGTACTGATGACGATAATTATTATCTTATCCGTATTAATGACAACGATATCGCCATAACCCTTATCTATACTATCGTCCTAATATCTTGGGAATTTACAAACGTCTCTTTCCTCACTTGCAATAATTGTTTCTACACCTACTTTATCTCTCTGTTTTATTTCACTCTCTCGTGCTCCGTCTTACCACCTCCTACCATTCTCTTCTCATTCTATTCATCTTCAACTAAATCCTTTACTATTCTCTCCCCCTTATCCTTCACCCTTACCCCCCTTTTCTGTCTCCTTCGCCACTTCCTTTTCCCAAAACCTACTCTCTCCTTTTCTTCC
>NC_091575.1:15591275-15593775 GCF_042767895.1 Penaeus vannamei | reverse complement strand
TGATAATGAAAAAAAAAATAATGATGAAAATGGATTTGACAATAATAGAAGATAGTAATGATAATGATAATGGTTTTGACAATAATAGAAGATAAGGATAATAATGATGATAATAATACTAGTAATAATGATAGTAATGATGACAATAATAAGAATTATTAATACTAAACCTAACATTAATACTAATTTGATTATAGTAATGATAATGATAATAATGATAAAATGGTGATAATAATTATAATGATAATGAAGATGATTATGATAACGACGATAATAATAAAATGTTAATGATAATAACAATAATAGTAATAAAGTGACAATAAGGGTATGAGTAGTGATGATACTAATACTAATAATGATACTACTAATACTTCTAATGATATAGATAATAGCGATAGTTTTAAAAGAATGATAATGATTATGAAAAAAGTTATAACAATAATTATGATAATAATAATGATAATGATCATGATGATGTTGATGATAAGGATAATGATTATTGCAATGAAAATATTGATACTACTACTACTACTAAAAATGGTGATGATAAAAATATCATATATATATTGTGTTTATATATATATATATATATATATATATATATATATATATATATATATATTATATATGTATGTATATATATATATATATATATATATATATATATATATATATATATATATATATATATATATATATATATATATATATATATATATATATATATATATATATATATATATATATATATATTCCCTGACTTCCCAAATGACGTCATAGAAACATACCGCCAGTGAATGCATCTTTAGGAAAGAGAATGACATTATAGTCTCGTGTTTCCCCAAGAATGAACGGGCGGTGACGTCAGCCGGAGCTGCCCACGTGACCAGGCCGGTTTACACGACGCTCGAGTAAATGATGTCATGCTTAGATATTTGTCGTAGTTTGTCGTAGTTGCATTTATCAAAACTTATTTGTGAATTACATTCTATGATATCCATATATAGGTCTCTTTTTTGTGTTATGGGATTATTTTTATTGAGGATCTAAACAAATACGTAAATAGGATTGGAACTCCGTAACGTAGTGTTGGATTTCATAAACGTAGGTATCTATTATCTTTACCATAAGTACTATAACCTATCCGTAAGGAATCGGATCATTTTTACAGATATTCTAAGAGGATTAGATCATCTTAAAAAACTGACAACCGGACTTTGCTAATTATTTGCTCAAGTATTCGGATCCGGGTTAAAAGGTTTCCAATACTTAGTTTAAAAATCACTAGCTTTCGTCTGATCGCAAAGGAAAGCGTCAGTAATTTGGAATGCTTACTATGTTTATTTTTATTATCTTTACTATTTGATATCCTAGTACAAGTGTAAATAATCCCGGCGATACTGGAAATGATAATGGTGAAGATGATGATAATCATGAATGTGATAGTAAATATTATAATGATAGTAATGTTATTATATGATTGTGATGATGATAGTGATTGCGATGACGATAATAACAATAATGATGATAATGTTAATAGTAATAATATTAATGATAATAGTAATGATGAAAATAATGCTGATTATGATAATGACCATGATAATGATAACAATAATGACAATAAAAAAGATGATGATAATAATAATAATAAAGATAATATTAAAAATGATGTTGATAAAAACGATGATGATGACAATGATGATGATTATAATGATAATAATGATGATAATGATGATGATAATGGTAACAATTATAATGATAGTGATAATGATAATAATAATGATAATAATAAAAAAATAATAATGATAATGATGATAATAATAATATTAGTGATAATGTTATTAATAGTAATAATAATAATAATAATAATAATTATGAAAATGGTAATAATGATGATATCAAAGATAATAATGAAAATGATAATAGATGATAATGATAATGATGGTAATAATAGAAATGATAATTATGATAATGATAATAATAAAGATACTAATAATTATACTAACGATTATGTTAATTATAACAAAGAAATAGCATAATAATACTGACAATAACAAAATAAAAACAATGATAATAATGATACTTCTAATGCAAAGGATAATGACACTGATAAGCTAATGATAATATTAGTAATAATAGTAATGATAATGAGAGTTATAGTGATGAGCATTGTAAAAATAATAGTCATGATAGGAATAATGATGATGAAATCAATAACAAAGATAACAATCATATTGATGATAATTGAAAGCAATGGTAATAATAAAGACGATATCAATCATGATTATAATAGTAATAATAGTAAAAACTAGAACAATAATAATAACAAAAAAATATAATAGTAAAACAAGCACAATAATGATAATAATAAAATGATAATAATGATAATGATGATAATAATAGTAATAATGATAATAATAGTAATAATGATAATGATAGTAATAATGGTAATGATACTAAAAATAATGATGATACTACTACTACTACTACTACTAATAAT
>NC_091575.1:15568775-15571275 GCF_042767895.1 Penaeus vannamei | reverse complement strand
CTGTGTCTGGGGACTCTAATTAAAATCTAAGGAATTTAGTTGAGACCAACTGTTGAACTATTGAATTTATTAAGATAAAAACAAACAGACGTGCAGTAAAGCGTTAAGTGCGTGACGTGCATGGTATAATAAATGATAATGTAAACACTGACTGATAAGACAAACAAGAACACGTGCAAAATGGAATTAAACAAGAATGCGAACAAGAAAACTTTCATGAACAGTAAAACTACAAAACGAACATAAAAGTAAGATACTTAACACGTAACGCGTAAAACCTCACACATCACATGCGCGTAACAATGCACACGACACATGACGCCTTGTATTACTGCAGTTAAGTGAGAGTTAAACTTCTTTTTTGTGCTAAATTATAACTTCTAAGGTTGAACATTAAAGTGACCTCAGATTTTAAACCTATATGTTATGATGAATATCTGGGATTTTGTAACCAAAATCTAAATAGAAAAAAATACAGCTCTTTTACTACCTCATTGCGAAAACCAATTCATCATGATACAGATAATGAATTACATCCCTTAAGGGGGCCTTAACACTGAATAAAACAACTGATTATAATACCAGATGAGACGCAAATGTTTTCCTTATATGATATGGTTTAAATTAGATCTGACAACGTTTGTAACAACTAGTAGATACTTAAGTATGATAGAGCCATCGTGTTCTTGCCCTTTTACGCTTCATGTGCTGAACTACGGCTCCTTAAGACAAAAGTCATCGGCTTTAAGCTACAGGAGGCTTGTCTGCTATAGTGGAAATATTTTACTCTCACTAAAATATGCTTAAGCAAAGCGAAAACAAATTATTTAATATTATGACAATATTGCATAACAGTTTTTTGTTTTTCTCTTGGGAACGTTCTCTGGTTCATCTTGTATTAGAGTTTAAGTAATCATAAGTGTGTTTTCTGATCATGAAAGACTCGTTGCAACTATACCTTTATTTCATTAAAAAATATTGCAGTCATATGTTAAATATGATCAAGGCGAAAAAAGTGGAACGATTTCCCCGTTCCACTATATTAAAAGCTGGAAGAGAGAGCCCCCGCGGGCGGTTGCTCCTCGGCGAATCGGATCTGCTCGATGGCGTGGGCGGGGAGGGGGTGGGGGGTGGGGAGGAGGTCGGACTGGGGCTGGAAGCCGTTCTCATCGGCGATGTAGGTGACTTCGGCGATGGTGCCGTCGGGGAGGGTGAACCTGGTCGGAGGAGAAGGGGAGAGTGCAAGGGGTTTGAAAGGGACAAAACGCTGTTGCTTCATAATCAAAATGGCCACGCGATGTGAGTACCTTTGTGTATATATTTGTATGTGTATGCATGATCAAATAGAGGCAGAGAGGGGCATATATATACAAATTTAAAATATGTACATGAACACATTAATTTACATAAACGCACACAAGCATGCCTTTGCACGCATTCAGACACCGAGGAGGAGCGAGCGACGGCGGCCTCAGCCTACCTGTAGGATCCCTGGATGTTGCTCTGGCCTTCGGCGCCGGGAGTGCCGACGGCAGACACGAAGGTGCCATCGTCGGACTCGAACTCGTACTTGAAGTTGCCGTCGCCGTCATCCTGGCGGTCGTCGCGAAGGATGGCGACCGGGTCGTCCTGGGGGCGGGGGGCGGCGAGGGCCACGGCGGCCAGGCAGGCGAGGACGATCTGGGTTAGGGGAGACCAAGGTTGGAATTGTATCCTGGCAACAGCAGTTAGTAATGTGGGCGTTGTTATACGAACAGATTTATTATTAACAACACCAATTCTTCTTCTAAAGCTATGCCTCAATCACTACTACTATCACAGTTATAACTACTACGAATTGTATTGTTATTTTAAACAAAAATATAATAGATCCTCACAGATCCTAAATAGCAATGATAAGCTGCAGTTTGCAGTGTTTGAAATAACCATGGGTATACTAATATCTTTTTACAACAACACCGCTCTGCATCGTTACAAAACACAGTTTCAGGGAGAAAGAAGTATTCACCAGCTTCATTGGGTCAAGTCGGCGAGTGTGTTGATACTGCCAGAGGAAAAAGCAGGACCTGTTTATATACGCGTTCTAAAGAGGACATGGAGTCACTGAGACGCCAGGAGGAACGTCGAGGTCATGTTGCTAGAGAATAATAGCATTTCCCGCGGGGCGAAGATGCGCAAAGCCAAAATCACATACTGTTACGAGCCATAAACATTTATAGTGTACTTACAAATTATTTCATTAAGTTACGAGCCTCTGGAAGTGGGTACTGCCTAGTAGATTTAATTGATTTATTTATTGATCCATGTGTTTGTATATTTATTCGTTATGCAGTTCTTATCTCTTTGAAAGTACGTAATTCATGAAGATACGAAGTCATAATTAAGACTTGAAAGTGTGAATAAATGCATCATGAAGTGTTTGGAAAAAAACCGTAGAAATTGCAGCAAACAAACTACAAGAAGACAATGTCATAAAAACGCAAATAATGAATTAATGAAA
>NC_091575.1:15503775-15506275 GCF_042767895.1 Penaeus vannamei | reverse complement strand
TATCATCACTATTATCATTACCATCATAGTTATCATTTTTATTACTATCTATTATTATAATAAGGATAAACATCATTAATGTTTTATGGCTATGATTTAAAGCTTATGACTGCAGAAGAAGATACAAATAGCCAAAGAGCTGTCTTCCTCTTCTTCCTCATTGCCTCAATCCCGAGTGGGGTTGGCCATTCGAATGCACTGCCTCCAACTTGGTCTGTCCTGTGCATTCTCCTCTTTCAAGTGTGTTTAGTATTCTTAAGACATCCTGTACATTTTCTTTCCATCTCCTTTTTGCCTTCCAACTGATCGTTTTCCTTCTACCAGGTGTTGGTATGCCATCTTGATAGGGTCTGCATCTTCTCTTCTTGATATATGACCCAGCCATCTCATTCTTGCTTTTCTGATTTCATCTGATCTCTTAACTACACATGCTTCAGTTTTAATTTGCCACTACTCTCAAGGCCACTCAGGCACGTAGTGGTAGTCCCTGTCAAGAGTCCCTCATGCGTTGCAGAGTGAGCCTCTTTAGACAAAGACTAGGAGGAAAAAAAGCTTGATATTTATCATCCGCTGCTCTGTGGCTACTCATGAGTGGCCATAAACTACAGGATATAACTCATAACAAATCACATGGCCCACATCCGATATGTGTCGCTGATAGTAAGAGCATGCATCCGTATACGCCAAGCTTCATCCTATATGATAGATGATACAAATCCCCCAAAGAGCTGTATAAATGCACAAAATCAAAGTAACGAACGTACACAGAGAAAATGAAACAATGAATGAAGCCGTCCATTTCGTTTCAAAAGTACGTCTGTTAAAGAGGCCTTGACAAATTCGAAACGTCACGTGATTAAGCTAATTTTAAGCTTGGGTGCGTTTCAGAAATGTTGAAATGAATGGCCTTTGCTTTAAAATCCTTCAAGAAATGCCAAGATAAAAGAAAAACTTGCCTTCTTACCCTACTTAGGCATACTTAATACATAACTGATGTTTATTCTATAGGCTGTTAATATAAGAAAAATAAGATAATAGCCATGTACTTTGCTTTAATTCCTGGATATTTTATGGCTCTTGTTCTACCCATTTCGTGTAAACAGCAGTTTAATGGATTACAGGGAACAAATCTAATACTGGAAAAGCAGGGAGAGCGAAATCTTTACGTATGTTGATATGGTGGCGTTAAGGGAAATGGAAAAAATGTTCATGTATTTATGAAGTAAATAGTTCCTTCATTTTGTTATTACATTTTCCCCTAATAACTGTTATAAATGTTATCTATCATTCATCATCCTTTTGAATACACATACAGTAAAAAAAACAACAGAACAGCCATATATTGTCTTTATTCATACATACATAAATTCACGCATGGTCATAAAGTGTGATATATATATATATATATATATATATATATATATATATATATATATATATATATATATATATATATATATATATATATATATATATATATATATATATATATATATATATATATATATATATATATATATATATATATATGTGTGTGTGTGTGTGTGTGTGTGTGTGTGTGTGTGTGTGTGTGTGTGTGTGTGTGTGTGTGTGTGTGTATTTTGCGTGTATGTGTGTGTATTATGCGTGTGTGTGTGTATGTATTATGAGTGTGTGTGTGTTTGTTCGCATGTGTGTGTGTGTGTGGGTGTGTGTGTGTGTGTGTGTGTGTGTGTGTGGGTATGTGTGAGTGTGTGTGTGTGTGTGTGTGTGAGTTGTGCGTCCGTGCGTGTGTGTGCGCATGTGTGTGTATGTACATGAGTGTGTAGTTCCATGTGTATATGAAAGTAGAGGTCATTAGGCTTTTTTTGTGGCATTCCACACTATTCTTACTATTGATATTAAGCCATGGACAAGTACTGTGTGTGTATTTATGTGTGTGCGCGTGTATGTGTGTGTATGTATGTGTATGTATGTGTGTGTGTGTATGTGTGTGTGTGTGTGTGTGTGTGTGTGTGTGTGTGTATGTGTGTGTGTGTGTGTGTGTGTGTGTGTGTGTGTGTGTGTGTGTGTGTGTGTGTGTGTGTATGTGTGTGTGTGTGTGTGTATCTGAGACAGTGTGTAAGTTTGTAGAGGGAAGTGAATAAAGGAAATGAATTTTCAATCATGTTTAAATGAAAGAACGTGTTCTTGCATCTCGTTTACTAGCCAGGCTGTTCGTTCTGTCTCAGGGATATATATTATGTACAATTTCTGTAATCGTATCCATTGTTGTAAACTGTGTTTTAGTGAAGACCAAAACAGTCATTGTTGTGATCTAAGTGTGTTGTTGTTGAAGGCGGGTGAGGTTGTAGAGAAAGAATTATTTTTCGAAGGTGATTCCCTGAGCCCTCTGCTGCTCGGCGATCTCGAGGAGTCTGTAGACGTGGGCGGGGAGGGGAGGGGGCTGGGGCAGGAGGTCGGAGGAAGGCTGGTAGCCGTTCTCGTCGGCGATGTAGCTGAACTGGGCGACGCCTCCTTC
>NC_091575.1:15451275-15456275 GCF_042767895.1 Penaeus vannamei | reverse complement strand
TGTAAATGATATAACGATTAGTTCACTTTAATAAAAGAAAACGCACTAATAATATGATTGATATGAGCATTACTTATTTTCAATCAATTAAGTAATAAATTTGCATTCCTGCGATTAACATGTATTGCAATTTTGAAACTACGAAACGTTCATGCTTGAAAATATACTAGAATTAATCGAACGGATATATAACAAGTTGATACCGAGAAATTACAGTCATAAGAATTCCTTAAAGCAACTTAGCAAAAATAGGTGAATCGACACGTATTTCAAACAACAAAGTTTCCAGCAAAGTAAATAAGCTTGGAATATAGCAGACAACAATTTCACTTTTCACTGAAATAGCTAGTAATGATTAAGCAGCTCCTGTTATACTCACAGACTTCATGATGACTGTGGGTGTATGTGTGTGATGGTGATGGGTGTAGCTACGAGCCTTTATATACCAGCGAGGGGGTAGGGACAAACTCCATTCACCTGGGCGTTCCTAAAAACGGGGCGTGAACAGACTGGTTCGCCCTTGGGGAGGGGAGCGGGATGGGTGTGGCTTGAGGTGGGGCCAATCGCGGCGGGGAGACATGATGAGCAGTCAGTACGAGTAGATTTCGGTGTGAGGCCTCTTTTTTCTCTTCTTTTTTGGGGGGTCAACTTTTTCTGAGACACGATGAGCATGTAGTTAGAATTTCTGTTTGTGTATTTCTTTCTTTCTTTCTCTTTTATTCGGGAGGGTGTGGTGATTCAATAAATGTTTTCTTCGTGCGTGTTTGAAGTATTGGGAATGGCTGTACATATAGTAACGTGTGGTAAACGAGAAAAAAATAGTCGATACTCTTGTGGAATGTTCATAGTGATTCCACAGCACCATTAGAGCAAAGTTCTGACAATGACTAATGTATCTCAAAGTCTTCATGAGACCTAGATCTGGTATATGTAACATTCAGAGACAGTGTGAGTTAGTAAGAGGTCCTTGCATGTTTGGCTTGAAGTTCTCCTAAATCATACCAATTCAGAATACAGTGGGTTTTGTAGTATAGCTTTAGAGGTAAATGATGAAGCGTTTGTCAGTAACCTATAATACAACAATACCATTCCATGATAGATCAGACACGTGTATTGAATGCATCAGTGATATTTTAACATAACCTTCAATACATACATGCACCAGTGTGTATCCGTAACACATTGCATTTGACAAATATGTGAAAGTATTACCCATGCGTAATGTACAAACAAGCAAAGAGAGCGCAGGTGCCCGTTGTGAGAACAGCATCAGGTTTCAGAGACGTTTTCATCTCCGCTCGGGGCAAGGATGCGGCCAGGGAACGGGGGGGGGGGGGGGGGGGGGTCGGTCTCACTCACACCCGAAGTTACTGTTCTTAAGGTCTAGGAAGTACAGTCCGTTTAAAGCATATTACACGTCGTATAAGACTTTTATAAGTAAAGGACTACAAGAATAACAATTAACCGGAAATATAACTACATACTGTTACATGCCCTTGACTAAACTTAACATCACTGACATGCTGGAACGCTTAAGCGTATCACCATAAGCATACTTTCTAGTCATAATCAATATGACTCATAATCATTATTAATTAAATATGTATGTGTATGTGTGTGTGATTATTCGTCGGTGTGTAAATTTATGCGTGTGCTTGTATATATGTGTTTCAGTGTGTATGTTCGTATGTGCATATGTATAGTGTTTATGTATTTGTGCTTATTGGTCTATATATGTATACATATGTAAATATGTATATATAGTTATATCTATGTGCGTATGTAAGTGTGTACGTGTGTGTGAGTATATATATATGTGTGTGTGTGTGTGTGTGTGTGTGTGTGTGTGTGTGTGTGTGTGTGTGTGTGTGTGTGTGTGTGTGTGTGTGTGTGTGTGTGTGCGTGCATGCGTGCGTGTGTGTGTGTGTGTGTTTGTGTGTGTGTGAGAGAGAGAGTGTGTATGTTTGTATGCATGTATGTATGTCTCTCTCTCTCTCTCACTCTCTCTCTCTCTCTCTCTCTCTCTCTCTCTCTCTCTCTCTCTCTCTCTCTCTCTCTCTCTCTCTCTCTCTCTCTCTCTCTCTCTCTCTCTCTCTCTCTCTCTATATATATATATATATATATATATATTTATATATATATATATATATGTATGTATGTGTGCATGTGTGTATGTGTGTGTATGTATGCATGTATGCATGCACGTGTGCACAGGCCTATCGTATGTATGCATGGATGTGTGCTATTTGTATGTATGTAAGTATCCGTGTACGTAGAGTTTGTGGATATATGTGTTTATGTATCTATATATGTGTGCATGTAAGTATGCTTTTACGTATGTATTTAATAATGTATGTATTTGTATATTGATATGTGTGGTTATAAGTATGCATATATATATATATATATATATATATATATATATATATATATATATATATATATGTATATATCTGTGTGTGTGTGTGTGTGTGTGTGTGTGTGTGTGTGTGTGTGTGTGTGTGTGTGTGTGTGTGTGTGTGTGTGTCTGTGTGTGTGTGTGTGTGTGTGTGTGTGTGTATGTATTTATGTGTATATATAGATAGATATATAGATAGATAGATATATGCTTCTGGATGCATGTAACCATGCAAGTATGTATGCATATATAGATGGATATGTGTATGTGAATGCATATATGTATGTATACATGTGTGTATGTTTTATTCATGTATATATGTGTTTTATGCTTGTTTGTGTGGATGTTTGTATCTAGGTAGGTATGCTACCATATATGTACGTACTTATGTCTACACAAAGATAACTGTGCTATGCAGCAACATATATATATATATATATATATATATATATATATATATATATATATATATATATATATATATGTTTATATGTTATATTATATATATATACATATATATATATATATATATATATATATATATATGTTTATATGTTATATTATATATATATACATATATATATATATATATACATATATATATATATATATATATATATATATATATATATATATATATATATATATATATATATACATATATACATATTCATATACATTCATATTACACAAATTACACATAAAAGAATTCATGTGATATTTTAGGCTTTCCAAACAACACATATGATACATAGAGTTACAGCCATATGGTTAAGTGCCCAGTACATAAGTTAGTACAGTTACACAAGGTGAGTGAAAATTATTATATAGTATGGGCACATATAATGTACATGCATTTTATTGGATTGTGTATGCTGGTGGATATCCCGAAGCAGCGTTCAGAAAGTCATTATCTACAGAGGTTAAATAATGGGAAAGAGTACGTTGGGTAGAGATGGTGACTGTCGTGGATATGTTAGTGATGAGTCCGCAGAGTTTCACTAGATCTCGAAACCTTGCTCGTCGAACTTAATTCCCGAAGCTCGCTGCTGCTCGGCAATGGCCAGGAGGTCGTATACGTGTGGGGGCGGGGGGACGGGGGTGGGGATGGCGTCGGACTCCGGTCGGTAACCTGCTTCGTCGGCAATGTACTTGACTTCAACGACTCCGCCTTCAGGGAGGGGGAACCTATCGGGACACGAGAAACGACACACGCTTTAGCCAGTTTGGAAAGGGAGAGTGATATCGAAAGTGAATTTAGATTTCTCTAAGTATTCCCTCCAGTGCTTATGATGGGCAAGGAAGTATCAAACTTTGCAGGGAGGCTATTCCATATCTGACGGTAATTTTAGGATGCAATGAACCTACGGAATCTAAAGTCCCAAATTTAGAAAAAGGTTTCATGAAATTCGAAAAATGTTCTCTTTGCAGATTTTAAGCTAAATCTTTACGCTGCCGTTTTTATATCACATGTTTATCTTTTGTTTCTTTTTAACAAAAATCTCAAAGCCTTACAAGAATGATCCTTGCATGTTGCTCTGTCCTGCAGATCCTGGGACGCCGGTCTTCTCTGCCCTGATGCCGTTGCTCGTTTCGAAGGCGTACCTGAAGTTGCCGTCGCCCTGGTCGGTCCTCTCGTCGAACACTACTTCTGCGTCCCCTTCAGGGTTCTGAGGGAAGGCAAAGGCAGCGGCGGCCAGGCAAGCGAAGAGGATCTGCGGGGAAAGGAGCTGAGTATGAGCGGCATTATTTTTTGTTGAAAATAAAAAGAATAAACAAATATATGATCAGATGATTATGCATAAGATGGAAAATTAAGGTGTACATACAAAGGGAAACCCAAGTTACTTTATTTGACATTCAAATGCACTGAGAACCCAAACTTATAAAGGAATAATTTTCACTTTTCGTTATCTAAAATAACGAAAACTAGACACGAAATGAATCTACAGTTACTAGCATCTCCGGCAGAAAAGTGGAAATTCCAGGTATCTCCCGTACTGAATACGAAAGCGGTCGCAGCCCCGTACTCTGCGAACTCACCAGCTTCATCTTGGTGTCTGTATGTGGATGATGCTTGTCGCAGGTCACGCGCTATATATACGTGCAGCCCGGCCCGTTCAGGACATCGCTGACTGGCTGCCTGCCCATGATGCAAGCAGCCAGGAAGGGGAAAGGGAAGGGAAAGAGCAAAAGGGTAACAGGACTTGCTTGTGGTGTATACTTGCATATATATATATATATATATATATATATATATATATATATATATATATATATATATATATATATATATATATATGTATGTATATATATATATATATATATATATATATATATATATATATATGTATATATATATTATATATATATATATATATATATATATATATATATATATATATATATATATATATATATATATATATATAAATATATATATACATACATACATACACACACACACACACACACATATATATATATAGGTAAGTAGATTTTTTTTTATAGACATACATGTATATGTAAAGAGATTCATAAGTACATACACACATACACATATATCTACCTAGATACATACATACATACATATACATGCATA
>NC_091575.1:15431275-15433775 GCF_042767895.1 Penaeus vannamei | reverse complement strand
TTTGACCTCAAAATCATCATTAACTTGACATATAACTCATAATACAGATTCTTCATCTTACCTGAATGATCCTCGCATGTTGCTCTGGCCCTCAGATCCAGGAGTGCCAGTGTTGGAGGAGCTGATGCCGTTGCTGGTCTGGAAAGTGTACTGGAAGTTGCCGTCGCCGTTGTCGGACCTCTCGTCCAGAACGGTCTGGGCCTCAGAGTCCTTCTGAGGGCGGGCGAGGGCGACGGCGGCCAGGCAAGCGAGAACGATCTATGGACAAATTGCTGCTGCGTTAAATCATTTTTTCTCTATTGACGTCGTACAAATATCCAAAATTGTTTCCTATCGATACGTAACGCATTGCAGTTGCAAAATCATTATCACGCGTGTTGGTATTTCTCTCATGTTCATTTTTCCTTTAAAGACCAAATAGCAAAAGCAATCCCAGAGAGTTCGACCAAAATAGTTAATGATCGATCCTCCTCAGCTTTATATGATGAAATTCTTTGCAAGCAAGCCGGTTATTCTCAACCGTTTCCTTAGTCCTCACCAGCTTCATGATGTCTGTGTAGTGATGATGCTTGCATGTGCATACGAGGTTTATATATCCTCACTGGGACGCTAAACCGAGAAATGGGGGAAGGGGGAACAGCTCCTCCGGTTGGGAAGGCATGGGGAGGTCCTGGATATTGTGGGGATGTAAGAGTTGTTTTCTTGTCATAACGGATATTGGAGAAGAAATTTTGAAGGTGAACCTACAAGTATCTTGTTTGCTTATTGTTGAAAGTGACCGATATAAGACAGTAAGTTATCTATCAAGATTTTGAATAATGAAAAATGGTATACACGAATATATTTCTTTGCAAAATTCTCAAACACTAAAAAAATATACTTAAAGATGTCAAAAGTCGTCTCGAGGAGCAAAGGTCTCTCCCCGTGAAGCTCCGAACGAAATTTCAAATAAGCGAGTTCGACGCGGATGTTGTGATGTCGACCATCCACACCATAAAACAGTATTGGAAACTCTACAGTAATAAAACTCAGCACGTGAATGCATTATCCTCTTTAGATCCTCATACATATGGAAAACACATTAGACTATCTGAATAGTGAGACTCATCCTTTGACAATGCTTATATCTCTTATTCTCTCTTTACTATTTATGTTTTATTTATGTCTTGGTCACCAAATATATGCAATAATGTAAACATATCAGGGAGATAGGACATAAGTAGGTCATGACCATATTGCCATGCTCGTCTCGTACACATCTTGAAGACAATATAGATGCTTTTGGGTTAAAAAGGAGCTTCACAATAAAAAAGGACATCTGAATATGCAAATCAGAGGAGAACATTCACAAACAGATACAAACCAACAGACACATACGTCCGTCAGACATGGAGAGTCAGCCATAAGCAAACAAGTACATTTACTCCGTTACTCATGGCCGCCGGGAACACCTTGCTCAGTGAAGGTCGAACCAGCATCGTCTTCACTGAAAATGATAGTGGTCTGACGGGCAAAGAAATGTATGTTTTACGATTAAGATGCTGACGGTCTGATGGGTCTGAATGTGATGTATAATTATGTGCATATATAAGTGTATATTTATATATAGTAGTTTGATAGGTAAGAGGGAACCAATATGCAATACGTGTTTTACTGGGTCAGATAAACCTGTTTTTTTTATTATATCCTGCAAGTACATCCGGACACTGGTTTTCATGCACATACTCCTACGCACAGACGACACATACGCAGACCGTTACTAAATCACACAGGCAAAATGGGAGCTCTCGACCTTCACAACTACCAACATGATATATCACATACACCTAAACCAAGTGCAGCATTATCAGCAGCAAAAATAATCAGGAACAAACAGCTGAATCAGCACGCACAGCACGAAAGTAAGATCATAACAGCAGTGGTGGAACTAAACATAGCACGACGAGAGAGTAACTCAAGAGCATCGCCAGGTATCTTTCGGACATACATACATGCAACTCTTGATATCATAGAGTTTGATATACTTAATGCAAAGGAACTAAGATTCCATGTTGTCACTGAGGAAATAATGATAAGGCATTATAGTTCCAACAATCTAACTGGGCATCGATTTTTTTTCTATTCTTTTCTTTTCTTTTCATTTTTATTTCTGAGATATGAGAATATCTCAGCAACAGCTGGGATATGTCGTATCATGACACTGATAAAAATTGAATTCCGTGAAGAAAGAGAGGGAAATATTTTTCCTCATCTTTACGTAGGCAAAATGGTAGCAATGATAATGATGGCGATGGTAACAGTGATGACAATAATGATAATAATAATGATGACGAAAAGAATAATTATAATTATAATGATAGTAATGATATAAATAACGGTGATAATGATGATGGTCATAATAATGATAATGATAACAACAGTGATAATGATGCTAGAGCAATGATGATAATAGTAATAATAGTAATGGAAAGTAATGATAATAATAACAATCATAATAACA
>NC_091575.1:15398775-15401275 GCF_042767895.1 Penaeus vannamei | reverse complement strand
CCATATACCAAAATGATAAACATGTTCTGCAATTCATGATAGTTCACAATCACAGATAAATTGCACCATAAAAGGAACTGCATCAAAATCAACAGTGCATATTCCAATTAAGTGGAAATTAAACAATAAAATACCTAACCCTTGTTCATCGTTTAGGCCCATAAAGTGCATATTCAGTTTCCTTAAATCCTCGGAACAATTACTTCATGATTTGGTCGTAGAATACATCTCTATGACATCATCTCTATAAAAAAAGACAACTATCATGTGAAAAAGTTACATCTCCATTTCTTTGAGCCATGATAAACTGACACACGGTTTATCTTCAGTGGGAAAACCTGTTCCGACGCAAAGGCAATTTTCAATTCCACGTTTTATCTTCGAATCATTATTGACATATTTCTCAGAACAAACTCATCTCATAGGCATGGGTGGCTGACCTCTATTAGGCGCTTCTTCATGCACTTCAAATAATTCTAGTTCTTTGGGTTCGCTTGCTTAGCCTGTAATACAAGTATTGTAATATACCTAAAGCCCAGTTGTTACAGTTTATGTATTGATTTTTTTTTCGCATTAAGGATCAACCTTGAAGTTTCTTCCCCATCAGCTTTATCAGTGAACCATTTCACCCATTTCTGTAGCCTTGCCAGTATGACGTAGAACTGTAGCTGTTTTCTATTTATCAGAATCAAAACGCAAGATCACTCTCTCTCCTACCAACACGAAAGTTCTTTACTTTGTCATATCACGATATAAGTTCAGTACTCTTTGTCCTACTATTGCAGAGCTCTCTCTCTCTCTCTCTCTCTCTCTCTCTCTCTCTCTCTGTGTGTGTGTGTGTGTGTGTGTGTGTGTAATGGAAGCTGCCCATCATCTTTAGCCATCAAAGCTACGTCTGCTTTTATCTTCTGTTTCTCTTGGGAACTCAATATCAGTAGATCAATAAAAAATGAACATGAACACCTGATTAACAATTATCTATGAACTATCTTTTATTTCACACAAAAGCTCTCTCAATGTCAGCATAACTGTGACTGTTACCTTCAGTATCTCTTGGACTGCAGGGACTCTAGCGCTTAACTAGTGCCTCAGTTCTTAGTGTGCCTTCCAAAGCAAGCAGTAAATCATTCAACTTAAGCGAAAATTTAGGACTTCTACTAAAATAATAACAGAGGATAAATTATTAGATCATGTACAAGGTATTTTTGGTGCGTAACCAATGCCAGCGATATCTTTAAAATGACATCCTTCTTGGCCAGACTCTAAATTCCTAACCTTCTCAGATGATGTTTTATTTAACCTTTTCTCTTATTCGTGATTCCGTACACGTTACCACTTGGTGGAATGCAACTGACAATGGTAATTTCTAAAATAACGTTGATGATTTCTTTTACGTTTATATTATGTAACATTGCCACTTCTGGGCTATTCTACGGTCTTCTACCACGCTCGGAAGACTCTCCGGTCTCTGTTCTTTTGCAGCATCCAGAAGAGCATTGTTTTTTTCAGTTCTCTTGTTCTTCGCTATGTCTGTGTAATTCACCATCTCAGCAACATAAATTGGTTTATTCTTGAAAACACGTCCATATATTATCTATTTACAAAGTACTTCCCCAAATTCTTCCTTTTAACTTTTATTTCGGTATTTAAAGACAGACTAACAACGTATTACTAAACCAAGCATTTTCTAGGCATTTACATTGCATTCAGTACAATGGTAGTGAGAACTCAAGCTGCATTCAGTGGCCGGTAATTTCAGCAAAGTGGTTCATTATATATTTTTTATTGCCTGCAGAGAAGGCAAGTTTTCAAGGGCAAGCATGCATCCAGGGAAATGTTAGGTAAAACCTAGCTTGAGTTTGTTGTAAAGGTTTACAATGCAAAAACGGTACGTGTAAATGCAAGCAGCATACACAAAGGCTGCTTTTACGTTTACATATACAAGCAGCCATTACTGAGGTTCCATACATTAAGATAATATCAGTTTAAATTGTAGGAGAACTATTACACGGAAAAGAGAGGAAAACAAACCAATTATATTATCTGAAGCATTCGTCAATTTTTTTCTTTTGAGATTCTACAAAGCGACGGAAATGCTTTCTCTTTCTCTCTTGCTGCTTGGGACTCCTAAAGTTCCTGAATCCAATCTTGAGAAATTGCCTTTGCCTATAAACTGTGGCGCCTGGAGTCATTAACTGCAGCTGGAGTGAAACTTTACACGCCATCTGTCTCTAGGTAAGTTATTGCAAGAAAACGTAGATGGAAAGTGTTTCTGTGAATTCTCATCCTCCGTTTTTTTTTTATCTGTGTTATTTAATTATCAGTAATAATAACTGAACTTTGATATGCATACTAATAACAATGGCAATTACCAGTAATAATACGCATATTGGCGTGATGGTGAAGGTGAAATAATATTGCAGATGAATATGGAGATGATGATGGGATATGGAAAACGAAGATGATGACAAACATAGACATAAGATGAAGATAAAGATGG
>NC_091575.1:15366275-15368775 GCF_042767895.1 Penaeus vannamei | reverse complement strand
GTGATGTGATAATTTATTACTCACAAAAGAGAAAGAAATACAGAAATCTTTAACGCTGGTGCATGAAATTAGGTCATTTCATTGGAATTAATCAGAAAGTGTTTATCAATATGCATATTAATATTAATGTTTAATTTTCTATCAAGTGTGTGTGTATTATGTCTGTGTATGCGTGTGTAAAGAATTATAACAGGAACAGTCACCTGCTCTTTTTTATATAACTGTTCAATTATTATGTATAAACGAAGGACTTACAATCTTCATGACTGCTAAGTAGGCTGTAAGTGTCATGCGAAGCCCAAACCGAACTTATATACTCCACTTTGTTGCTTCCCAAAAGACCTCGAACTGGTTTGTTAAGTCTGCTTGCCTGGACACCGCGGAAAAATGATACCCGAAAGGCTTCAAATTTCCTCTGCAGAACTGTTAATAAACTGGAATTCAGTTCGTTAATTATGTTTTTAACAATGCTTATCTTCCATTTTTTGCATAATTTTTACTTTAAAGTAATGGAAATAATTATTTATTTATCACTGATTGTTGAAAATTCCATAATTTCAAATGTAATATATATATATATATATATATATATATATATATATATATATATATATATGTATATATATATATATATATATATATATATATATATATATATATATATGTGTGTGTGTGTGTGTGTGTGTGTGTGTGTGTGTGTGTGTGTGTGTGTGTGTGTGTAAGAATGATGATAACGATAACAATGAAAGGGATCAATATAATGATAATGATTATAATATTTATAGTAATAATGTGGATAAAAATCATAAATATAATAATGATGGTGATGATAATGATAATGGTAACAATAACGATAATAATAACAGCAATAATGATAATTTATCATTACTCTCATTATCATCATTATTCACATAATTAGATTAATCATTATTATCATCCTAATATTGCTATTATTATAATAATCACTATTATTACTCATGATAACAGAAACAGATGTCATAAAAATGCGAATGATAAATCAATTATAATAGTTTTGGCAGTGATCATATTGACAGTGTTATACTTCCAATACTGATTTTAATAATATTGCTAGTAACAAAAGTGAGAACAAAAACAACGGCAGTAATGACAACCGTGAGAATGCCAAAATCAAATAAAAGAGATAAAGAGAACGAAAGTACAAATTTTGAAGTCTTCCAAGATGGAAATTCTTCAACAAACATTTTTATCGAAAGACCGGAGAACAACAGGCTGGTCTTTTAGCGTAAAGCTTTAGCGTTTAATTTAACTTGTCACTTGAATTAAGTATGCAATATATATATATATATATATATATATATATATATATATATATATATAAATATATATATATATATATACATATATATATATATATATATATATATATATATATATATATATATATATATATATATATTTATATATATATGCATGTATGTATGCATGTATATATATGTATGTATATATTTATATACAATGTGTGCATGTATATGTATATATATGTATATATATATATATATATATATCTATGTATATATATATATATATATATATATATGTATATATATATATATATATATATATAGATATATATATATATATATATATATATATATATATATATCAAGAGAGAGAGAGAGAGAAAGATACAATATATATATAAATACACACACACACACTTATATATATATATATATATATATATATATATATATATATATATATATATATATATATATATATATATATATGTGTGTGTGTGTGTGTGTGTGTGTGTGTGTGTGTGTGTGTGTGTGTGTGTACATACACACACACACACTTTATTGCATGCACAGACAAACATATACACAAGCATAGACCTAGATGAAAGAAATAGAGTGTGTATGTGTGTATGCGTGTGTAGTCTATGTGTATGTTAGAGAAAGACAGAGTGTGTGTGTGCGTCTAAGTATCCGTGCGGGCGCGCGTGTGTATGAGAAAGCTATATATATATATATATATATATATATATATATATATATATATATATATATATATATATATATATATATATTAAAACTAGATTCCGAATAGTACTATTTCTCCCTCAACTATTTCTTTACCTTAGCATTTGTAAGTTAACATGTTTGCAATTGATACTCATTTTCTTTATATGAAAGTTCTTCGATGAATATAAGTTGCGAATAAAACGTATATTAGTTATAATAATCATTATTATTTTATCATCAATATCATTTCTATCTTTATTGATTTTGTTTATTATTGTTATTATTATTATCATTATCATTATTATTGTTACTATTAATACTGGTATTGTTATTATCATTACAATTTTTGCATTAAGGAATTTTTCATTGATATGAAATCATTTTTAAGGAACCGTATTTTTTTTCTATAAAACTACATAAACTTCCCAACCCTTGTTTCTTATCTTTAGCATGAAAGCAAGTTTGTAAGTAAAATTACAGCATGGAGACCA
>NC_091575.1:15343775-15353775 GCF_042767895.1 Penaeus vannamei | reverse complement strand
CATGATTCATATTTAGTTCAAAATATAAGAAAGACAATTAATACAATAGTAATTTATTATTGTAAGAGTGCTTCATTCAAATAGACGAAAGGAAAAGTTGGTTAGCCCAGAAAGGTGATGTTAGTGTATAGAGCACTGAATGTAAAGAGCAATAAATGCAAAGCAAATAGAAGGTTAGATTTGAGTAAATAAAGAGAAACGTTTCAACTGAAGTACAAATCAAGACACAGAAGATAATCTTAAAGGAGCAAACATTCGAACAGCATTTGAGCATATTGTTCTATATTTTATTTGCAGGCACTTATTTAATTAACTTACCCCACTCACGTAACCTACCTGGCACTCATATACCTCCCTTATTTGACACTCATTTAACGCTGACTTACTTTACTTTCATGTCATTCAATTTACTTATTTGGCACACTCATTTTAATTAAACAGCATTAACTTTACTTATATAGTACTCACAGGCTTTACTTACAGGGCGATTACATACCTTAACTATTTGCCATTCTCTTTTCTGACCAGACACTCGCTTATTTTGCCCATCTTCATTATTTAGCACTCACTTTTATCATCCTTACTAACCTGTAACTCATATTACTTATCTATACCCAGCACTCACTTGTATTGCCTGCCTTACTTACGTTGCACTTATTTGTGTTGCATACCTTACCTTTGACCTCACTTGTGTTGCTTACCTTGCACTTTCTTATATTATCTACATTACTAACCTGTCACTCCCTTGAATAATCTACCTTACCTACCTAATACTCACTTGTGTACCCTCCCTTACTTACCTAACAATTACATGTACTGTTTACATTACTTAAATTGCCCACCGTACTAACCTAGCATTCATTTATGTGTTCTCACATACTTCCCTAACACTCCCTTATATCATCTACCTTATTTGGTACTCATTTGTGTTACCTAAATTGCACACATTGTAAACACGTGTTGCCTTCCTTGCTTACCTGGCACTCACTTATGTTGCCCTCCCTACTTACCTGGCACTCAGTTGTGCTGCCTGCTTTACTCACCTGGCACTCACTTGTGTTGCCTTCCTTGCTTACCTGGCACTCACTTGTGCTGCCTGCTTTACTCACCTGGCACTCACTTGTGTTGCCTTCCTTGCTTACCTGACATTCACTTGTGTTGGCTTTCCTACTTACCTAGCACTCACTAGTGTTGCCTTGCTTACCTGGCACTCACATGTATTGCCTTTCTTACTTACCTGGCACTCACTTGTGTTGCCTGACTTACTTTCTTGGCACTCACTTGTGTTGCCTACCTTACTTACCTGGCGGTCACTAGTGTTGCTTTCCTTACTTCCTTGGCACTCACTTGTGTTGCCTACATTACTTACCTGGCACTCACTTCTTTTGCCTTCCTTACTTCCTTGGCACTCACTTCTGTTGCCTTTCTTACTTACCTGGCACTGACTTGTGTTGCCTTCCTTACTTCCTTGGCACTCACTTGTGTTGCCTTCCTTACTTACCTGGCACTCACTTGTGTTGCCTTCCTTACTTACCTGACACTCACTTGTGTTGCCTTCCTTACTTACCTAACACTCATTTGTGTTGCCTTCCTTACTTACCTGGCACTCACTTCTATTGCCTTTCTTACTTACCTGGAGCTCACTTCTTTTGCCTCCCTTACTTAACTGGAACTCACTTGTGTTGCCTTCCTTACTTACCTGGCACTCATTTGTGTTGCCTTCCTTACTTACCTGGCACTCACTTGTGTTGCCTTTCTTACTTACCTGGCACTGACTTGTGTTGCCTTCCTTGCTTACCTGGCACTCACTTGTGTTGTCTCCCTTACTTAACTGTAACTCACTTGTGTGGCCTTCCTTACTTACCTGGCACTCATTTGTGTTGCCTTCCTTACTTACCTGGCACTGACTTGTGTTGCCTTCCTTGCTTACCTGGCACTCACTTGTGTTGCCTTTCTTACTTACCTGGCACTGACTTGTGTTGCCTTCCTTGCTTACCTGGCACTCACTTGTGTTGCCTTCCTTGCTTACCTGGCACTCACTTCTGTTGCCTTTCTTACTTACCTGGCACTGACTTGTGTTGCCTTCCTTACTTACCTGGCACTCACTTGTGTTGCCTTCCTTACTTCCTTGGCACTCACTTGTGTTACCTTCCTTACTTACCTGACACTCACTTGTGCTGCCTTCCTTGCTTACCTGGCACTCACTTCTATTGCCTTCCTTGCTTACCTGGCACTCACTTCTTTTGCCTCCCTTACTTAACTGGAACTCACTTGTGTTGCCTTTCGTATTTACCTGGCACTCATTTGTGTTGCCTTCCTTACTTACCTGGCACTGACTTGTGTTGCCTTCCTTGCTTACCTGGCACTCACTTGTGTTGCCTTTCTTACTTACCTGGCACTGACTTGTGTTGCCTTCCTTGCTTACCTGGCACTCACTTGTGTTGTCTCCCTTACTTAATTGGAACTCACTTGTGTGGCCTTCCTTGCTTACATGGCACTCACTTGTGTTGCCTTCCTTACTTACCTGGCACTCACTTGTGTTGCCTTCCTTACTTACCTGGCACTCACTTGTGTTGCCTTCCTTACTTACCTGGCACTCACTTGTGTTGCCTTCCTTGCTTACCTGGTACTCACTTGTGTTGCCTTTCTTACTTACCTGGCACTGACTTGTGTTGCCTTCCTTGCTTACCTGGCACTCACTTGTGTTGACTCCCTTACTTAACTGGAACTCACTTGTGTGGCCTTCTTTGCTTACCTGGCACTCACTTGTGTTGCCTTCCTTACTTACCTGGCACTCACTTGTGTTGCCTTCCTTACTTACCTGGCACTCACTTGTGTTGCCTTCCTTACTTACCTGGCACTCACTTGTGTTGCCTTCCTTGCTTACCTGGCACTCACTTGTGTTGCCTTTCTTACTTACCTGGCACTGACTTGTGTTGCCTTCCTTGCTTACCTGGCACTCACTTGTGTTGTCTCCCTTACTTAACTGGAACTCACTTGTGTGGCCTTCCTTGCTTACCTGGCACTCACTTGTGTTGCCTGACTTACCAGGCACTCACTTGTGTTACCTACCTGACTTACCTGGTACTCACTTGTGTTGCCTCCCTTGCTTACCTGGCACTCACTTGTGTTGCCTTCCTTACTTACCTGGCACTCACTTGTGTTGCCTTCCATACTTACCTGGCACTCACTTCTATTGCCTTCCTTGCTTACCTGGCACTCACTTGTGTTGCCTTCCTTACTTACCTGGCACTCACTTGTGTTGCCTTCCTTACTTACCTGGCACTCACTTCTATTGCTTTCCTTGCTTACCTGGCACTCACTTGTGTTGCCTTCCTTACTTACCTGTCACTCACTTGTGTTGCCTTCCTTACTTACCTGGCACTCACTTGTGTTGCCCTCCTTACTTACCTGACACTCACTTGTGCTGCCTTCCTTGCTTACTTGGCACTCACTTGTGTTGCCTTCCTTGTTTACCTGACACTCACTTGTGTTGCCTGACTTACCTGGCACTCACTTGTGTTACCTACCTGACTTACCTGGTACTCACTTGTGTTGCCTGCCGAACTTACCTGGCACTCACTTATGTTGCCTTCCTTACTTACCTGGCACTCACTTGTGTTGCCTACCTGACATACCTGGCACTCACTTATGCTGCTTTATTTACCTGGCACTCACTTATGTTGCCTACCTGACATACCTGGCACTCACCTGTGTTGCCTTCCTTGCTTACTTGGCACTAACTTGTGTTGCCTTACTTGCTTACTTGGCACTCACTTGTGTTGCCTTCCTTGCTTACCTGGCACTCATTAGTGTTGCCTTCCTTGCTTACCTGGCACTCACTTGTGTTGCCTTCTTTGCTTACCTGGCACTCACTTGTGTTGCTTTACTTGCTTACCTGGCACTCACTAATGTTGCCTTCCTTACCTGGCACTCACTAATGTTGCCTTCCTTACCTGGCACTCACATATGTTGCCTTCCCTACTTACCTGGCACTCACTAGTGTTGCCTACCTTGCTTGCCTGGCACTCATTTCTGTTGCCTACCTTACTTACCTGACACTAACTAGTGTTGCCTACCTTGCTTGCCTGGCACTCATTTGTGTTGCCTACCTTACTTACCTGGCACTGTTGCCTTACTTACTTACTTAGCACTCACTTGTGTTGCCTTCCTTACTTACCTGGCACTCACTTGTGTTGCTCTCCTTACTTTCCTGGCACTCACTTGTGTTGCCTTACTTACTTGGCACTCACTTATGTTGCCTTATTTACTTACCTGGCACTCACTAGTGTTGCCTTCCTTGCTTACCTGGTATTTACTTGTTGCCTACCTTACTTACCTGGCACTCGCTTGTGTTGCCTTACTTTCTTTCCTAGCACTCACTTGTGTTGCTTTCCTCACTTACCTGGCACTCACTTGTGTTGCCTTCCTTGGTTACCTGGCACTCACTAGTGTTGCCTTCCTTGCTTACCTGGCACTCACTTGTGTTACCTTACTTACCTGGCACTCCTGATGCCTTCCTTACTTACTTGGCATTCACTTGTGTCGATTTCCTTACCTACTTGGCACTCATTTGTGTTGGCTGCCTTACCTACCTGGCACTCACTAGTATTGCTTGCCCTTCCTGGCACTCAATAGTGTTGCTTGCCTTACCTGGCACATACTTATGCTGCCTTCCTTACTTACCTGGCACATTTGTGTTGCCTTTCTTACTTACCTGGCACTCACTTGTGTTGCCTTACTTGCTTACTTGGCACTCACTTGTGTTGCCTTCCTTGGTTACCTGGCACTCACTAGTGTTGCCTCCTTGCTTACCTGGCACTCACTTGTTGCCTTCTTTGCTTACCTGGCACTTACTTGTGTTGCCTTACTTGCTTACCTGTCACTCACTAATGTTGCCTTCCTTACTTGGCAGTCACTTGTGTTGCCTACCTGACATACCTGGCACTCACTAGTATTGCTTGCCATACCTGGCACTCAATAGTGTTGCTTGCCTTACCTGGCACTCACTTATGCTGCCTTCCTTACTTACCTAGCACATTTGTGTTGCCTTACTTACCTGGCACTGACTTGTGTTGCCTTCCTTGGCACTCACTTGTGTTGCCTACCTGACTTACCTGGCACTCACTTGTGTTGCCTACCTGACTTACCTGGCACTCACTTGTATTACCTGCCTTACTTTCCTGACACTCACCTGTGTTGCCTTCCTTGCTTACCTGGCACTCACTTGTGTTGCCTTTCTTGCTTACTTGGCACTCACTTGTGTTGCCTCCCTTGCTTACCTGGAACTCCCTTGGGTTGGCTGCCTTACCTACCTGGCAGTCCCTTGTATTGGCTGCCTCACCTACCTGGCACTCACTTCTGCTGCCTACATGACTTAACTGGCACTCACTTCTATTGCCTACCTGACTTACTTGGCACTCACTTGTGTTGCTTTCTTTGCTTACCTGGGACTTACTTATGTCGCCTTCTTTACTTACCTGGCACTCACTTGTGTTGCCTGCTTTACTTACCTGGCACTCACTTGTGTTGCCTGCCTTACTCACCTGGCACTCCCTTGGGTTGGCTGTCTTACCTAACTGGCACTCCCTTGTGTTGGCTGCCTCACCTACCTGGCACTCACTTCTGCTGCATACATGACTTACCTGGCACTCACTTCTATTGCCTACCTGACTTACTTGTCACTCACTTGTGTTGCCTTCTTTGCTTACCTGGGACTTATGTCGCCTTCTTTACTTGCCTGGCACTCACTTGTGCTACCTTCTTTGCTTACCTGGGACTTACTTATGTCGCCTTCTTTACTTACCTGGCACTCACTTGTGGTGCCTTCCTTACTTACCTGGTACTCACTTGTGTTGCCTTCCTTACTTATCTGGCACTCACTTTTGTTGCCTTCCTTGATTACCTGGTACTCACTTGTGTTGCCTTATTTGTTTACCTGGCACTCTTTTGAGTTGCCTTCCTTACTTACCTGGCACGCACTTGTGTTGCCTTACTTACCTGGCAGTCACTTGTGTTGCCTTCCTTACTTACCTGGCACTCACTTGTGCTTACCTACCTGACTTACCTGGCACTCACTTGTGTTGCCTTTCTGACTTACCTGGCACTCCCTTGTGTTGCCTTCCTTACTTACCTGACACTCACTTGTGTTTACCTACCTGACTTCCCTGGCACTCACTTGTGTTTACCTACCTGACTTACCTGGCACTCGCTTGTGTTGCCTTCCTTATTTACCTGGCACTCACTTGTGTTGCTTTCCTTACTTACCTGGCACTTACTTGTGTTGCTTTCTTCACTTACCTGGCACTCACTTGTGTTGCTCTTCTTCCTTACCTGGTACTCACTTGGGTTGCCTTCTTTACCTGGCACTCACATGTGTTGCCTTCCTGAATTGCCTCGCCTTCACTTGTGTTGCCTCCTTACTTACTTGGCACTCACTGCGTCGCCTACCTAAAATACCTTGCAATCACTTATGTTGCTTACCTTACCTCACTGGCACTCACTTGTGCCGTCTATCTTACCTTGCACTTACTTGCGTTGTCAACCTTACTTTGCAATCGCTTGTGTTGTCTGCCTTACTCTTACTTCTGTTGAATACTTTACATAACAGGCACTCACTGACACATCCTCTGTGTTGCCTATCTTTCTTATTTGGCACTCAATAGTGTTGCCTACCTTACTTACCTGACACTCACTTGCGTTGTCTACCTTACTTACCTGGCACTCAGGTTGCCTATCTTACCTACCTGGCACTAAATTGTGCTACCTACCTTACCTGGCACTCAGGTTGCCTATCTTACCTATTTGGCACTAAGTTGCTTACCTTACCTGGCACCAAAATGCGTTGCTTACCTTACTTACCTGGGACTAAATTGTGTTGCCTACCTTACTTATCTGGCACTCACGTTGCCTATTTTATGTTTGACACTAAATTGTGTTGCTTACCTTACCTGGCACTAAAATGCGTTGCTTACCTTACTTACCTGGCAGTAAAATGCGTTGCTTACCTTACTTACCAGGCACTAAATTGTGCTGCTTGCCTTAATTATCTGGCGCTCAGGTTGCCTATCTTACCTACCTGGCACTAAATTGTGTTGCCTGCCATACTTACCTGGCACTCAGTTGCCTATCTTACCAGGCACTAAATTGTGTTGCCTACCTTACTCACTCACATTATCTGCCGTCATGAGAATTCGAATCCACTGATCTGGAGCTGGGATATATTTTCATGTTTTTTCTAACATCGATCTAGGCTAAGAAACAAATACTTAGCAATTTGTATAAGCTTTGTATTTAGCAATTTGTATAACCTACATGAACGGTAAGCAAACGGGCATACTACATAATTTTTTTTTAAATAATGGACATATTGCCATGTGGCACACTGGATGATAATTTATCTGATAAACTTCATCTAGTCATGAAATTGATTCAATTATTACCCAATATATCGTAATATATACGTTCATCATATATGTGTGTGTATGTGTATTATGTATTTAGCTTTACATCAAATAGAGAAAGGGGGAAAGAGTCGAACGAACACACTCACAGCCAAAATGTATTTTACCATAGGAAAAAAAGGTTAATTCCTTTCCTTTTATACCAAGCTAACGATTAAATTCATTTATATGTAACTTTCAGTGCTCCAATACCAATTCCTGTGAGACGGATACACTTTTTTCTGTCACTAAAACTTGTTCCTTGTTCTAACGATGTCAAGATTACCTCGAGTGGAATCTTGTATTACTCATGAGGCGGAGGGAGAAGCATGTCGCCGCATCTTCATTTCTTCCTGTTTCCCAAAGTTGTAGAATGTAAATTTCTTGCATGAATGCCATTGTGTACTTTTATTACGATTTCTAATGTATACATATAGATGTTACATTATTTTCATTTCTGATAAATATATATATATATATATATATATATATATATATATATATATATATATATATATATATATATATATATATATATATAATATTAACACACACATATAGTGTTCACACACACACAAACACACACACACACACACACATGTATATAAACAAATATAAATATATATATTTATATACATAGTATATATGTATGTATGTATACGTACATACATATACAGAGTATATATGTATGCATGTATACGTACCTATATATATATATATATATATATATATATATATATATATATATATATATGTATATATATATATATATATATATATATATATATATATATATATATATATATATATATATATATATATAGTATATATGTATGCATATTTACGTACATATATCTATATCTATATATATGTAGATATATCTATATACATATATATATGTATGTATGTATGTATCTATCTATATCTGTATATACATACACATATTTATATGTGAGGGTACATATTCGCAATTCCCTTTATCATCCCTTCATTATTGTTGTCTTTCGATGAAATTCATATATCCAGCACATGAATATGACAGACAGAAAAGATGAAGACGCACAACTTCATCATATTTGATGACAGGCAGACTTGTGATCCGAGACGTGATCTGTGAGAACGTGTGTGAGATGCAGTGCGTGACCTATTGTACAGTATAGCTCGTGCCAGACCTGCAGATGTGTCTTACATGGATGGAGGTTAGAAAGACACAAGACGAGTATTCTTTCAATAAAATTCTTTATGAAATGCATTTTACTGTTATTCTATCAGCGAACAGGTGTTATCATCATTATCATTATGATTATTGTTGTTCTTATAATGATGTGGTTCGAATTATTTTTTTTACTTCATTTCGCGCCACCACGTAATATTTTGCATGGATGGGAAAGATCGAAGGAAATTTGAAAGAGGAGTAAATATGTAATATTTCTTATTCAGTGTGTGAGAGAACTGCTCATGGCTTGGTGCAACTTATAAGCTTCTACCCAATTGCAATTGCTAACATAAAACATGAAAATGCACTCTCTCGTATGGAAGTAGATATGACTAGAATATTAATTTTGTTATCAGCAGCATATACCAGTATCATCAATGGAATACATGAGGGAAGATACGTACATTCACTTTTTCAGAGTTAGTAAAGCAGAATTTTATAACATACCATGTGTCGTTAGAAAACCCGTTCATGATAAAAAGGACTTAATACACTAACATGATAGCAGGAGCAATAATTTCAATATAAATTTACATCGTCGAATATTACCTCAACAGAGAAATGGTGTACCTACCAGCATTAGTGTTATCATACCTTTTATTCAACAAGCATTATCATTACTTTCAATTTGAGACTATGCCCAGTGGTTATTTCAAAATGTTTTCACTTTTGTTTCAATTATTGAGTCATCACCGCCCTAAAATTCAATATTCACTTCAATGAGTTTGTAGGACATCTTACGGAGCATATATATTTTTCTAATGCTTGATCTTGTGACATGGTTGTGCAATTAAAATGCCAAGACTTGAGTATTGATAGACACTTATCTGATCATGACTGCAAGCGTATTCTCTGAAAATGATTGGCTTTCAATTCGACATTTTCTGAAACATGCATACAATATTTTCTCTGTGCTTATTTCAGATATCAGATATAGTTTCAAAAGATCCTTTGATAGCCTTAAATTTATTCGTGTTTAGTGTTTACTCGACCAATTTACTCATCTCTAAAAGTGATCAGTGACTTGTGACTTTGACAGACGACCCGACGTTGGGAAAGAGAGAAAGGTAGAGGGGGCGATCTCACAACAGAGAGAGAGAGAGAGAGAGAGAGAGTCTAAATGCGGTGAATCCAATTCGGTTTTTTACTATATATGATGAAAAGTCACGTTTTATTTCGTTCATGTGTTTCATTTTGCTTGCGTGTCATAGTGTTTATATTCTTCATACACACACACACACACACACACACACACACACACACACACACACACACACACATATATATATATATATATATATATATATATATATATATATATATATATATATATATATATATA
>NC_091575.1:15291275-15293775 GCF_042767895.1 Penaeus vannamei | reverse complement strand
ACGGCGGACTGGTGTGAGACCCAGCTCGAGACGCCCTCACAAGGAGACCGAGAGATATAAAAAGTAAACACACAGGGCCCTAAGTCCGTTATTTTAATTTCACAAGCTGTATTAAGATGCTGTGACCTTTGTACTTTGGCCTCCATTACTTCCAACCTTCGCATTAGCTCTTCGCTGCGGCTGCCGTGCCTTCCATATGCAGAGCGAGGTGTCGTTTAATAATTGCACTGTTACCTGTTGTGGCTGGGCTGACGCGTGTGGCGGTTTTACCAATTACCTGTTTTTTATCGTTTTTTTCTTTTTTCTTTATTTTTCTTAGAATTCTGCTTATATTCATATTCAAGGCTGTGTTAGTATTTTAATTATCATCGTAACTGTTTAGTTGTTATCGACTGAATCCCACGTTTTCAATACTTTGTGTTAGTCCAAACGCCCTTCTCTCAGTATGGTTCCATACTTCCGCATGAGTACCATTCTCAGATTCGCTTTAGGCCTATCCCTCTCCGAGCAGCCCCGCGTGTGGCCAAAGCAACTCCCACTCTCTTTTTCTTTGTCACGCCTCGTCCTCATGGCGCTGTTTGTATATGCTGTCCATCTAATACAGCATTCACCATGCTATCCCACATGGCCATGGCTTTATCAACATGTGTTGCTGAGGTTGGATTCGAAGCCATCTCTATGCTATGAGAGACCCACTCCGCCATCCGCCTGTCTCCCTTCCGTATAAGGGCCCTAATCCTCGCCTCTTATCGCGGGTCTTGACCAATCAGCTTGGGTGGCGTACGGCCCGGGTCTTCTTTTTGTAAATCTCTTGAGTGTGTACATCCTCGCCCTGTAGGCTTTGTCCACCACTCTCACTCTCGTCTGGGCGACCTTGTCTTCTTCCTCCCTCTCGGCTTACTCCCTGAATGAGCTGGGCATCCCCTCTCCCTCCTCTCATCTTCACCTTCCACTCCTCTCTCTTTATTCATCTGTTTGTCTTTGTCTTTCTCATTTTCTCTCCGTGTATTCAATTATATATCTCTTTTTTGCTCTCTCTCCCTCTTTCTAGTTCTCTCCATTCATTTCAATTGCTTACTCTTCTCCCGCTTTCTGTTTAACTTTTATCTTTCTTCAGCCCCTTCCATCTTTTTTTCACTAGCACACACACACTTATCTCATTCTTCCCTCCTCTCTCTTCCCGCTCCAACCTCGCCCCTCTTCCCCTCTCCTCTCCAACCCTCCCGCTCCTCCTTCACCTTCTCCCTCACACCATCCCTTCGCATCTGACTTCTTCTGACTCTTTCAAACTCTTACCCTCATTGCGCCACTCCTCCGCCTCTCCTCCCACCCACAACCTACCTTCACCTTCCCCACCTACTCCCTGTCGCCCCTCTCCTCTCTCTCCTCTTCCACCCCCTACCACTCCAGCTCGGCTCCCTTCCCCCCTAGCCAGCCTCCCACAACCCTCCAACCTCCTACCACTCCTACTTAGTCTCCCTCCCCTCAGCCGACCTCCCGCTCCCCTCCCCCCCCCCTACCACTCCCACGCCGCCCTCACCTCCCCCCCCCCTTCAGGACTACCCACATCCTGCTGCCCTTGAAGATGTCTGGAGGGTGACTTGTAGTATATTTTATTTTTACCATGATGGTTGTTTGCCTTCACGTTTATGGGGGAAAAATGGGTAGAAATGGTGACCCGAGATAACTTACGGGTGATAGGATTACTTGTAGATGCTTTAGAGGGTTTTAATGACCTATTTTGGTGGACATTAGACCCGTAGACGGACGTGTCTTTGATTACGCCGTGGCTTTTGTCTTTTTTTTTTGTCTTGTTTTCTTTTCCTTTTCTATTCTGTGTGTTTCTCCTTTTCCTTTCGTCGCTTCTCTTTTGTTTTTTTTGTTATTCGTTATTATCATTATTGTTATCACTATCATAATTATCATCATTATTAGCATATCTTTTATAATAATTATCATTACTATCATTATCATTGTCGCTATCATCATCATCATCATCTTTATTATTATTTTTATCATCATAATTGTTATCATCATTATCCATATTATCTTTATTATCATCAGTATTAGTATCATTTTACTTTTATTGTTATTATTATCATTATTATTATCATTATCATTATCAATGTTATCATTATTATATCATTATCATTATAATCATTATTATGTAATTATCCTTATTATCATTATTACCATCACCGCCTTCATCATCATCATTATCATCATTATTATCAATTATTATCATTATCGATATTATAGTAATTGCTATTATCAGATGATAATAATGATAATGATAATAGTAATGATAATGATAATAGTAATGATGATAATAATAATAATGATAAAAAAAATAATAATGATAATAATAATGATAATAATAATGATAATAATAATAATGATAATAATAATGATAATAATAATAAAAAATAATAATGATAATAATAATAATGATGATAATAATAATAATAATAATAATAATAATAATAATGATAATAATAAT
>NC_091575.1:15198775-15203775 GCF_042767895.1 Penaeus vannamei | reverse complement strand
GAGGACATGGAAGAAGGAGGAGGAGGAGGAGGGAGACGATAGCAGCTTTCTCGAGCGGGGGGCGGCAGCAGCAGCAGCAGCAGCAGCTGCCACAATGGGCTGCGCTGCCCCCTTACGGGGGAGGCACTGCCGCCGCTGCCGCCGCTCTTCCGCTGCGGTCTTTCCTTCCTGCCTGCCTTCTTCCTCTCGCTTCTCTCTCGACCTCTCCGGTTATTGTTACTTTGGCTTTTCACATGGCAAAGCCCCCCCGGAAACGCCCGACGACTCTCGCCCCGCTCTCTGCTGCTGCGGCCAGAAGCCACACCAGGAAGGAATGGGGACGAAGGAGGGGGGGCACTTCAAATAAAGGGGGAGGGGGGGGGCGCACTTTTTTCGAGGGCTGGTTGTTGGGGGTCGTTTCTCTCTCGACTCAGGGTGCGCCGCACACAGGGGAGGGAGACGACAGCGTCGCCGGACCAGAACAACGGCCGCGGCGAGCTCCCTCCCGGGCGCGAGCCCTTTTTCTCTCTATCGCCATCGTCGTCGTGCAGCGACGGGGAGGACAGAGGACAGAGGGGGAGGGGAGGAGAGGGGCGCGGCGCAGGCAAGCCAGCCAGCCGGCCGGGACAGGCGGGCTGCCAAGGCAGTGGGGCACAGGCTCACAGCTGTCAAGGCTGCTCACCCACACACACGCCTGCTTCCGGCAATCCCGCTCCGCACCCTTGAGCTGTGCAAGACTAAGGGCAAGCCACGCCTTTGCTCACCGCCTTCTCCTCCTCCTCCTCCTCTTTCCTCCGTTCTCCATCGCAGCAACGGGCCGCAGACAGGCGGTCGCCTGTGTGAAGGGCAGGACCACAGCCGACACTGGCGGGGGTGGCACGGGGACTGGTTACCCCGGCGGCCCCCGGTCGGCATCGTGGCGCGAGCCCGCGACCTTTGCTGTGCCAGGTTCGGGGGGGGGGGGAAGGAAATTCGGGGAAGGGACCGACGCCCGAGCTTACCAAGAGCACAGGACGGAGCCCAAACCCCCAAAAGACACAACACACCCCCGGACGTAAGAACAGGGAGAAAAGAGCAGAGCAGCAAGGGACAGAAGGGGAAAGGAGCAGGGAGAGCGCCGCAACGGTGAGGGAGGGAAGAGATGCGGCCATGGGTGTCCCCCTATAGTTGTCAGCGCGGTCCCTCAGCCAACACGACCGCAAACAGGGGCTCCTCCTGCGCCACGCCCAGGGAGAGGACACCCTCCGCACGCCCCACCACCCACGCCCCGGTAAACGCCTCACTCTCTCGGGGGTGGAGGGCGGGGAGAAACGGGCCCCCAGCCGCCAACCCCGCTGCACCGCCTCCGGCCGGCTCCGGCCCCGAGGGGGACCACTCTCCCGCCTCGCCGCGTTCCAGCCTAGCCCAGCACGCTCGGCAGGGGGTGGGGAGAGGGCCGCGCGTTGGCGAGCCAGGGCAGCGGGGACCGCCGCGGCCACGGCTTGCCGCCGCCGCCGCCCGCCGACACCCAAATGAAGGTGGACCACCCTGTAGTTGTCGGCGCGGGCCGACTCAGCCCACACGACCGCGGGGCAGGGGTCGCTCGGCCCCGGGGACCAGGGAAGGCAGCCCCTCCGACGGCCCCGGCAGCCAGGATCCCCCCAAAGCCTGCCCCGCTTTCGGAGACGGGAGCCAGAGAGGCAGGGGCTTCCTCGCGGCGGCGGAGTCCACGCCCGCGCCCGCCGCCTCCGCCCTCGGCCCTCGGCCCGAGAGGGCGCAGGGGGCAGGAGAGCCCAAGCCGCCCGCCCGGGAGGCGAGGCCCAACCAGCAGGATCCCCCGCACCGCCCACGCAAGGCCCCCGACCGGCCCCGACGGTGAGCTTGCCCGCCCGCCCGCCAGCCCGCAGCCGTCGAAGGTGGTTCCCCCTATAGTTGTCGGCGCGGGCCCTCAGCCCACACGACCGCGGGCAGGGCTCGACCCCGGGGGCCACGGAAGGCAGCCCCTCCGACGGCCCCGGCAGCCAGGACCCCCCAAAGCCTGCCCCGCTTTCGGAGACGGGAGCCGGAGAGGCAGGGGCTTCCTCGCGGCGGCGGGGGCCACGCCCGCGCCCGCCGCCGCCGCCTCCGCCCCCGGCCCGAGAGGGCGCAGGGGGCAGGAGAGCCCAAGCCGCCCGCCCGGGGGGCGAGGACCAACCAGCTGGATGCCCCCGCACCGCCCGCGCAAGGCCCCCGACCGGCCCCGACGGCGAGCTTGCCCGCCCGCCCGCCAGCCCGCAGCCGCCGAAGGTGGTTCCCCCCTATAGTTGTCGGCGCGGGTCCTCAGCCCACACGACCGCGGGCAGGGCTCGGCCCCGGGGGCCACGGAAGGCAGCCCCTCCGACGGCCCCGGCAGCCAGGACCCCCCAAAGCCTGCCCCGCTTTCGGAGACGGGAGCCGGAGAGGCAGGGGCTTCCTCGCGGCGGCGGGTGCCACGCCCGCGCCCGCCGCCTCCGCCCCCGGCCCGAGAGGGCGAAGGGGGCAGGAGAGCCCAAGCCGCCCGCCCGGGGGGCGAGGCCCAACCAGCAGGATGCCTCCGCACCGCCCGCGCAAGGCCCCCGACCGGCCCCGACGGCGAGCTTGCCCGCCTGCCCGCCAGCCCGCAGCCGCCGAAGGTGGTTCCCCCTATAGTTGTCGGCGCGGGCCCTCAGCCCACACGACCGCGGGCAGGGCTCGGCCCCGGGGGCCACGGAAGGCAGCCCCTCCGACGGCCCCGGCAGCCAGGACCCCCCAAAGCCTGCCCCGCTTTCGGGGACGGGAGCCGGAGAGGCAGGGGCTTCATCACGGCGGCGGGGGGCACGCCCGCGCCCGCCGCCGCCGCCTCCGCCCCCGGCCCGAGAGGGCGCAGGGGGCAGGAGAGCCCAAGCCGCCCGCCCGGGGGGCGAGGCCCAACCAGCAGGATGCCCCCGCACCCCCCGCGCAAGGCCCCCGACCGGCCCCGACGGCGAGCTTGCCCGCCCGCCCGCCAGCCCGCAGCCGCCGAAGGTGGTTCCCCCCTATAGTTGTCGGCGCGGGCCCTCAGCCCACACGACCGCGGGCAGGGCTCGGCCCCGGGGGCCACGGAAGGCAGCCCCTCCGACGGCCCCGGCAGCCAGGACCCCCCAAAGCCTGCCACGCTTTCGAGGACGGGAGCCGGAGAGGCAGGGGCTTCCTCGCGACGGCGGGGGCCACGCCAACGCCCGCCGCCTCCGCCCCCGGCCCGAGAGGGCGCAGGGGGCAGGAGAGCCCAAGCCGCCCGCCCGGGGGGCGAGGCCCAACCAGCAGGGGGCCCCCTCCCGGCCCCGACGGCGAGCTCGACGCGGGGCTCGCCGCCCGCCCGCCCGCAGCCGAAGGTGGCCCCCCATATAGTTGTCGATGCAGGCCCTCAGCCACCACGACCGCGCCCAGGGCCCGCCCTCGGCCGCCCGCCAGGGAAGAACGGCCCCTTCGGGTAGGCGATCCCGGCATAGCCGCGCCCGTCCCCTACGCCGCCCCCCACGAGGGCGCAGGGGGCCGAATGGGGAAAGCCCGAGCCAGCCCCTGCCCGAGGAAGACGAGGCAGACGGGGCAGACTGACAGGAAGGTCCAGCCACCGGCCTGCCGCCCTCGGCCCGAGAGGGCGCGGGGGACGAAGGGGAAAGGGGAAAGGAAGCCCAAGCCGCCAAATCGGGGAATGGGCGGGCCCTGCACCGCCGGTACGGGCCCCGACTGCGGCCGCAGCAGCAGCAGCGGGCTCGAGGTGGGAGTCGCCCCATGCCGCCCGCAGCCGAGGCAGTCCCCTTGTCGTTGTCGGCGCAGGCCCTCAGCCACACACGACCGCGCCCAGGGCCCGCCCTTGCCCGTCCGGCCGGGGCAACGCCCCGTCGGGGGTGCGGCAGGGCCACGCCCGAATCCCACGCCGCCGCCCTTGGCCCGAGAGGGCGCCAGGGGCCGATGGGGGGAAGCCCGAGCCAACCCCTGTTCTAAGGAAGACGAGGCAGGCAGGCCAGGCCAGGCCAGGGCCCGCCGCCCTCGACCCGAGAGGGCGCGGGGGGTCCGAAGGGGCAGGGAAAAGCCCAAGCCGTCCCCTGGCCAGCCAAGGAAGACGTGGCTGAACGGCCTCGCTGGGCAGGCCGCCCGCCCGCTCAGGCCAGGCGGCGGCACGGGGGAACGGACCGAGTGGGAGACGCGCGGCCGCCGCCGCCGCCGCCACACAGCAGGCCAAGGGCGGCGCTCGGCTCCGGCGGCCCGCGCTCCCAGCCCCGCCCGGCAGCCCGCTTCGCCACCCGCGGTCCCGCACCCAACCGCCTCTCCCTATAGTTGGCGGCGCAGACCGTCAAGCAACACGACCAGAGACAGGGCCTTCCATTCGTCCGGCAGGAGCGGGAGCCTGGCGGGCGCTAGAGGGGACCGCTCCCGGCGGGGCGGTCGTGATGTGGGTTGCCTGGAAGGGTGGAGGGTGGGGGGGGGATGAAGGAGGGGGTAACCTATCCCCCACTTTTTTTTTTTTTTTGAAAGGTGGGGAGGGGAGGGGGAATTCCCGCCAAGGGCACCCAGGCAAGAAAGGACTTTGCCGGCGGCACTCACAAACACCCACACCCTTTCACACTTACAAATATCTACTACATTTGACGCTCACACTTGCCCGGCCCCAGTCAGTACTCCTGGAGACCGTGCACCAACGTCCCCCGCGGCCAGGGGTCCTGCGTGAGGAGGTGCTCCCTTTTTCCTTCCTTTCTTCCTTCTCTCGTTCTCTCCCTCTTTCCTTTCTCTTTCCTTCGTCACCCGGGAGGCAAAGTAAAAAAGAAAATAAAAGAATTTCCCGCAAAGTAACATACCTATGCGCGCTCCTTTCAGAGGCAATGGTAGAGATGTGTTTATTTGCTAATTTTGTATTGGAAGATATCTTTCTCGTGGTAGGCTATACCAGTGCATCAGATAACATTCTTTCTGTTTGTAGGACTGTCTGTCAATTAGACAGATATGTATACTTGTATGTCTTTGTTTCTTTCTTCAAACACACATAAATATAAGTATGTCAGTGTGTG
>NC_091575.1:15194743-15198275 GCF_042767895.1 Penaeus vannamei | reverse complement strand
GAGCTTGATAGGAAAATGCGCTAAATATAAGCAGGCTATGAGTAATTCACAGACCCGGTCCAACACCATCAATATTGCATCACATCATCAATATTGCATCTATCGTGGAAGGCACTTACATAAATTGCACTTGGAAGTTGCTTGTTTAGCAAAGAGAAACCAGAAATAGAATACCACGGAGCATTCTTGGGTATCATGGAGTAGCTGGCAAATTTATCAAAGTAAATACACACACACATAATTCGAAGATTAACAGAAAGAAAGAGAAAAAAAAAGAAAGAAAAAAAAACAAAAAAGAAAACAGACCTTTCATTTTCGAACATGGAATGCATGACGATCCTCACCCATCCATTTCAGTCACTCCTGATTCCTTCAAGAGAAACGTGGTTAACCTACAATCGAGAGCTGATAAGGCAGACGCCTGCAGGACGCGGCACCGACCCAACCCGGGTTACGGGAGGGGTCGTGCGCTCGGCAAAAGTTACTCTGATTCACCAAGATGTGTGCGGCCTGCCCCTTGCGGGAACCGGCTGCCGAGGGTTTTGGTCTAATAAAAGCGCTCCTCCCTCGCGGTCGGAGACTACAAAGGCATGTATTAGCTCTAGAATTACCACAGTTATCCAAGTAATGCGGTTGAGCAGAGATCCAATGAGTTATATCTGATTTAATGAGCCGTCCGCGGTTTCGCCTTAAGTCGGCCTGTACTTACACATGCATGGCTTAATCTTTGAGACAAGCATATGACTACTGGCAGGATCAACCAGGTAGAAGCAACAACGCACACTAGCGTGGTCGTCGTCGTCGTCATATGAACAACATTAGGAGGAGGAGGACATGGAAGAAGGAGGAGGAGGAGGAGGGAGACGATAGCAGCTTTCACGAGAGGGGGGCGGCAGCAGCAGCAGCAGCAGCTGCTGCCACAATGGGCTGCGCTGCCCCCTTACGGGGGAGGC
The DNA here is from genome assembly GCF_042767895.1 of Penaeus vannamei. NCBI lineage: Eukaryota > Metazoa > Arthropoda > Malacostraca > Decapoda > Penaeidae > Penaeus > Penaeus vannamei. Next base: position 15,197,322 of record NC_091575.1, on the reverse strand, counting down.
ACTGCCGCCGCCGCCGCCGCTCTTCCGCTGCGGTCTTTCCTTCCTGCCTGCCTTCTTCCTCTCGCTTCTCTCTCGACATCTCCGGTTATTGTTACTTTGGCTTTTCACATGGCAAAGCCCCCCCGGAAACGCCCGACGACTCTCGCCCCGCTCTCCCGCTGCTGCGGCCAGAAGCCACACCAGGAAGGAATGGGGACGAAGGAGGGGGGGCATTTCAAATAAAGGGGGGGCCGCACTTTTTTCGAGGGCTGGTTGTTGGGGGTCGTTTCTCTCTCGACTCAGGGTGCGTCGCACACAGGGGAGGGAGACGACAGCGTCGCCGGACCAGAACAACGGCCGCGGCGAGCTCCCTCCCGGGCGCGAGCCCTTTTTCTCTCTATCGCCATCGTCGTCGTGCAGCGACGGGGAGGACAGAGGACAGAGGGGGAGGGGGGGAGAGGGGCGCGGCGAAGGCAGGCCAGCCAGCCAGCCAGCCAGCCGGCCGGGACAGGCGGGCTGCCAAGGCAGTGGGGCAAAGGCTCACAGCTGTCAAGGCTGCTCACCCACACACACGCCTGCTTCCGGCAATCCCGCTCCGCAGCCTTGAGCTGTGCAAGGCTAAGGGCAAGCCACGCCTTTGCTCACCGCCTCTCCGCCTTCTCCTCCTCCTCCTCCTCTTTCCTCCGTTCTCCGTCGCAGCAACGGGCCGCAGACAAAACAACATACGACTCCAAACCCCCCCCCCCCCCCGAAGAACGCCACACACAATGGGGCCCTGGCCGCAACTCGCGCTGCAAGGCTCGGCTCCGGAGGCAAGCAAGCAAGCAAGCAAGCAAGCACAAACGGGAGCCGGCAGGAGGCGAGCGAGCCAAGCCCGTGGCAAGGGGGAGGGGAGGTACTCTCGCTGGACCAGTCTCCTTTTCAACCTGCCTCACCCGTGGGCTCCGCAGGAGGAGGGGCGTGGGATTGCCAGGGGTTTCTTCCTTTCTCGCCGCAAGGGTGTGCACACCCGGGATCTAACTCCGCGCTACCGGCGAAACGTGGCCGAGGGGAGAAGAACCGCAGGGGGCTCAGCCGTCGCGAGGGGAAGGCCGCAAAAGGGGGGCGGCACTCGGAAACCATTCCGAACGTCAAGAGAGGGGCGGTCGTCTGTGTGAAGGGCAGGACCACAGCCGACACTGGCGGGGGTGGCACGGGGACTGGTTACCCCAGCGGCCCCCGGTCGGCATCGTGGCGCGAGCCCGCGACCTTTGCTGTGCCAGGTTCGGGGGGGAAGGAAATTCGGGGAAGGGACCGACGCCCGAGCTTACCAAGAGCACAGGACGGAGCCCAAACCCCCAAAAGACACCACACACCCCCGGACGTAAGAACAGGGAGAAAAGAGCAGAGCAGCAAGGGACAGAAGGGGAAAGGAGCAGGGAGAGCGCCGCAACGGTGAGGGAGGGAAGAGATGCGGCCATGGGTGTCCCCCTATAGTTGTCGGCGCGGTCCCTCAGCCAACACGACCGCAAACAGGGGCTCCTCCTGCGCCACGCCCAGGGAGAGGACGCCCTCCGCACGCCCCACCACCCACGCCCCGGTAAACGCCTCACTCTCTCGCGGGTGGAGGGCGGGGAGCAACGGGCTCACAGCCGCAAACCCCGCTGCAGCGCCTCTTGCCCCCGCCCTCAGCCAACACGACCGCAAACAGGGGCTCCTCCTGCGCCACGCCCAGGGAGAGGACGCCCTCCGCACGCCCCACCACCCACGCACCGGTAAACGCCTCACTCTCTCGCGGGTGGAGGGCGGGGAGCAACGGGCTCACAGCCGCAAACCCCGCTGCAGCGCCTCTTGCCCCCGCCCTCAGCCACCACGACCGCAAACAGGGGCTCCTCCTGCGCCACGCCCAGGGAGAGGACGCCCTCCGCACGCCCCACCACCCACGCCCCGGTAAACGCCTCACTCTCTCGCGGGTGGAGGGCGGGGAGCAACGGGCCCACAGCCGCAAACCCCGCTGCACCGCCTCTTGCCCCCGCCCTCCACGCTCGGCGGCCCGGCCCCGAGGGCGGCCTGCTCCGGCCGGCTCCGGCCCCGAGGGGGACCCGCGCCCGCCTCGCCGCGTTCCAGCCTAGCCCAGCACGCTCGGCAGGGGGTGGGGAGAGGGCCGCGCGTTGGCGGGACAGGGCAGCGGGGACCGCCGCGGCCACGGTTTGCCGCCGCCTCCGCCGACCGTTGAAACCCAAATGAAGGCGGACCACCCTGTAGTTGTCGGCGCGGGCCGACTCAGCCCACACGACCGCGGGGCAGGGGCCGCTCGGCCCCGGGGGCCACGGAAGGCAGCCCCTCCGACGGCCCCGGCAGCCAGGATCCCCCCAAAGCCTGCCCCGCTTTCGGGGACGGGAGCCGGAGAGGCAGGGGCTTCCTCGCGGTGGCGGAGGCCACACCCGCGCCCGCCGCCGCCGCCTCCGCCCTCGGCCCTCGGCCCGAGAGGGCGCACGGGGCAGGAGAGCCCAAGCCGCCCGCCCGGGGGGCGAGGCCCAACCAGCAGGATGCCCCCGCACCGCCCACGCAAGGCCCCCGACCGGCCCCGACGGTGATCTTGCCCGCCCGCCCGCCAGCCC
>NC_091575.1:15184743-15189743 GCF_042767895.1 Penaeus vannamei | reverse complement strand
TGCTGCCACAATGGGCTGCGCTGCCCCCTTACGGGGGAGGCACTGCCGCCGCTGCCGCCGCTCTTCCGCTGCGGTCTTTCCTTCCTGCCTGCCTTCTTCCTCTCGCTTCTCTCTCGACCTCTCCGGTTATTGTTACTTTGGCTTTTCACATGGCAAAGCCCCCCCGGAAACGCCCGACGACTCTCGCCCCGCTCTCCCGCTGCTGCGGCCAGAAGCCACACCAGGAAGGAATGGGGACGAAGGAGGGGGGGGGGGCATTTCAAATAAAGGGGGGGGCCGCACTTTTTTTCGAGGGCTGGTTTTTGGGAGTCGTTTCTCTCTCGACTCAGGGTGCGTCGCACACAGGGGAGGGAGACGACAGCGTCGCCGGACCAGAACAACGGCCGCGGCGAGCTCCCTCCCGGGCGCGAGCCCTTTTTCTCTCTATCGCCATCGTCGTCGTGCAGCGACGGGGAGGACAGAGGACAGAGGGGGAGGGGGGGAGAGGGGCGCGGCGCAGGCAGGCCAGTCAGCCAGCCAGCCAGCCGGCCGGGACAGGCGGGCTGCCAAGGCAGTGGGGCACAGGCTCACAGCTGTCAAGGCTGCTCACCCACACACACGCCTGCTTCCGGCAATCCCGCTCCGCAGCCTTGAGCTGTGCAAGGCTAAGGGCAAGCCACGCCTTTGCTCACCGCCTTCTCCTCCTCCTCCTCCTCCTCTTTCCTCCGGAAGGGACAGAAGGGGAAAGGAGCAGGGAGAGCGCCGCAACGGTGAGGGAGGGAAGAGATGCGGCCATGGGTGTCCCCCTATAGTTGTCGGCGCGGTCCCTCAGCCAACACGACCGCAAACAGGGGCTCCTCCTGCGCCACGCCCAGGGAGAGGACGCCCTCCGCACGCCCCACCACCCACGCCCCGGTAAACGCCTCACTCTCTCGCGGGTGGAGGGCGGGGAGCAACGGGCCCCCAGCCGCCAACCCCGCTGCACCGCCTCCGGCCGGCTCCGGCCCCGAGGGGGACCCGCTCCCGCCTCGCCGCGTTCCAGCCTAGCCCAGCACGCTCGGCAGGGGGTGGGGAGAGGGCCGCGCGTTGGCGAGCCAGGGCAGCGGGGATCGCCGTAGCCACGGCTTACCGCCGCCGCCGCCCGCCGACACCCAAATGAAGGTGGACACCCTGTAGTTGTCGGCGCGGGCCGACTCAGCCCACACGACCGCGGGGCAGGGTCCGCTCGGCCCCGGGGACCAGGGAAGGCAGCCCCTCCGACGGCCCCGGCAGCCAGGATCCCCCAGGGCCTGCCCCGCTTTCGGAGACGGGAGCCAGAGAGGCAGGGGCTTCCTCGCGGCGGCGGGGGCCACGCCCGCGCCCGCCACCGCCGCCCACGGCCCGAGAGGGCGCAGGGGGCAGGAGAGCCCAAGCCGCCCGCCCGGGGGGCGAGGCCCAACCAGCAGGATGCCCCCGCACCGCCCGCGCAAGGCCCCCGACCGGCCCCGACGGAGAGCTTGCCCGCCTGCCCGCCAGCCCGCAGCCGCCGAAGGTGGTTCCCCCCTATAGTTGTCGGCGCGGGCCCTCAGCCCACACGACCGCGGGCAGCGCTCGACCCTGGGGGCCACGGAAGGCAGCCCCCCCGTCGGCCCCGGCAGCCAGGACCCCCCAAAGCCTGCCCCGCTTTCGGGGACGGGAGCCGGAGAGGCAGGGGCTTCATCACGGCGGCGGGGGGCACGCCCGCGCCCGCCGCCTCCGCCTCCGCCCCCGGCCCGAGAGGGCGCAGGGGGCAGGAGAGCCCAAGCCGCCCGCCCGGGGGGCGAGGCCCAACCAGCAGAATGCCCCCGCACCGCCCGCGCAAGGCCCCCGACCGGCCCCGACGGAGAGCTTGCCCGCCCGCCCGCCAGCCCGCAGCCGCCGAAGGTGGTTCCCCCCTATAGTTGTCGGCGCGGGCCCTCAGCCCACACGACCGCGGGCAGGGCTCGGCCCCGGGGGCCACGGAAGGCAGCCCCTCCGACGGCCCCGGCAGCCAGGACCCCCCAAAGCCTGCCCCGCTTTCGGGGACGGGAGCCGGAGAGGCAGGGGCTTCATCACGGCGGCGGGGGGCACGCCCGCGCCCGCCGCCTCCGCCTCCGACCCCGGCCCGAGAGGGCGCAGGGGGCAGGAGAGCCCAAGCCGCCCGCCCGGGGGGCGACGCCCAACCAGCAGGATGCCCCCGAACCGCCCGCGCAAGGCCCCCGACCGGCCCCGACGGCGAGCTTGCCCGCCTGCCCGCCAGCTCGCAGCCGCCGAAGGTGGTTCCCCCCTATAGTTGTCGGCGCGGGTCCTCAGCCCACACGACCGCGGGCAGGGCTCGGCCCCGGGGGCCACGGAAGGCAGCCCCTCCGACGGCCCCGGCAGCCAGGACCCCCCAAAGCCTGCCCCGCTTTCGGGGACGGGAGCCGGAGAGGCAGGGGCTTCATCACGGCGGCGGGGGGCACGCCCGCGCCAATCGCCGCCGCCTCCGCCCCCGGCCCGAGAGGGCGCAGGGGGCAGGAGAGCCCAAGCCGCCCGCCCGGGGGGCGAGGCCCAACCAGCAGGATGCCCCCGCACCCCCCGCGCAAGGCCCCCGACCGGCCCCGACGGCGAGCTTGCCCGCCCGCCCGCCAGCCCGCAGCCGCCGAAGGTGGTTCCCCCCTATAGTTGTCGGCGCGGGCCCTCAGCCCACACGACCGCGGGCAGGGTTCGGCCCCGGGGGCCACGGAAGGCAGCCCCTCCGACGGCCCCGGCAGCCAGGACCTCCCAAAGCCTGCCCCGCTTTCGAGGACTGGAGCCGGAGAGGCAGGGGCTTCCTCGGGGCGGCGTGGGCCACGCCAGCGCCCGTCGCCGCCGCCTCCGCCCCCGGCCCGAGAGGGCGCAGGGGGCAGGAGAGCACAAGCCGCCTGCCCGGGGGGCGAGGACCAACCAGCTGGATGCCCCCGCACCGCCCGCGCAAGGCCCCCGACCGGCCCCGACGGCGAGCTTGCCCGCCCGCCCGCCAGCCCGCAGCCGCCGAAGGTGGTTCCCCCCTATAGTTGTCGGCGCGGGTCCTGAGCCCACACGACCGCGGGCAGGGCTCGGCCCCGGGGGCCACGGAAGGCAGCCCCTCCGACGGCCCCGGCAGCCAGGACACCCCAAAGCCTGCCCCGCTTTCGGGGACGGGAGCCGGAGAGGCAGGGGCTTCCTCGCGGCGGCGGGTGCCACGCCCGCGCCCGCCGCCTCCGCCCACGGCCCGAGAGGGCACAGGGGGCAGGAGAGCCCAAGCCGCCCGGCCGGGGGGCGAGGCCCAACCAGCAGGATGCCCCCGCACCGCCCGCGCAAGGCTCCCGACCGGCCCCGACGGCGAGCTTGCCCGCCCGCCCGCCAGCCCGCAGCCGCCGAAGGTGGTTCCCCCCTATAGTTGTCGGCGCGGGCACTCAGCCCACACGACCGCGGGCAGGGTTCGGCCCCGGGGGCCACGGAAGGCAGCCCCTCCGACGGCCCCGGCAGCCAGGACCCCCCAAAGCCTGCCCGGCTTTCGAGGACTGGAGCCGGAGAGGCAGGGGCTTCCTCGCGGCGGCGGGGGCCACGCCCGCGCCCGCCGCCGCCGCCTCCGCCGCCTCCGCCCCCGGCCCGAGAGGGTGCAGGGGGCAGGAGAGCCCAAGCCGCCCGCCCGTGGGGCGAGGACCAACCAGCTGGATGCCCCCGCACCACCCGCGCAAGGCCCCCGACCGGCCCCGACGGCGAGCTTGCCCGCCCGCCCGCCAGCCCGCAGCCGCCGAAGGTGGTTCCCCCCTATATTGTCGGCGCGGGTCCTCAGCCCACACGACCGCGGGCAGGGCTCGGCCCCGGGGGCCACGGAAAGCAGCCCCTCCGACGGCCCCGGCAGCCAGGACCCCCCAAAGCCTGCCCCGCTTTCGGGGACGGGAGCCGGAGAGGCAGGGGCTTCCTCGCGGCGGCGGGTGCCACGCCCGCGCCCGCCGCCGCCGCCCACGGCCCGAGAGGGCGCAGGGGGCAGGAGAGCCCAAGCCGCCCGCCCGGGGGGCGAGGCCCAACCAGCAGGATGCCCCCGCACCGCCCGCGCAAGGCCCCCGACCGGCCCCGACGGCGAGCTTGCCCGCCTGCCCGGCAGGCCGCAGCCGCCGACGGCGGGGGGCACGGCCGCGCCCGCCGCCGCCGCCTCCGCCCCCGGCCCGAGAGGGCGCAGGGGGCAGGAGAGCCCAAGCCGCCCGCCCGGGGGGCGAGGCCCAACCAGCAACCGCCCGGCCCCGACGGCGAGCTCGACGCGGGGCTCGCCGCCCGCCCGCCCGCAGCCGAAGGTGGCCCCCCATATAGTTGTCGATGCAGGCCCTCAGCCACCACGACCGCGCCCAGGGCCCGCCCTCGGCCGCCCGCCAGGGAAGAACGGCCCCTTCGGGTAGGCGATCCCGGCATAGCCGCGCCCGTCCCCTACGCCGCCGCCCACGAGGGCGCAGGGGGCCGAAGGGGGAAAGCCCGAGCCAGCCCCTGCCCGAGGAAGACGAGGCAGACGGGGCAGACTGACAGGCAGGTCCAGCCACCGGCCTGCCGCCCTCGGCCCGAGAGGGCGCGGGGGACGAAGGGGAAAGGGGAAAAGAAGCCCAAGCCGCCAAATCGGGGAATGGGCGGGCCCTGCACCGCCGGTACGGGCCCCGACGGCGGCCGCAGCAGCAGCAGCGGGCTCGAGGTGGGAGTCGCCCCATGCCGCCCGCAGCCGAGGTAGTCCCCTTGTCGTTGTCGGCGCAGGCCCTCAGCCACACACGACCGCGCCCAGGGCCCGCCCTTGGCCGTCCGGCCGGGGCAACGCCACGTCGGGGGTGCGGCAGGGCCACGCCCGAATCCCACGCCGCCGCCCTCGGCCCGAGAGGGCGCCAGGGGCCGATGGGGGGAAGCCCGAGCCAACCCCTGTTCTAAGGAAGACGAGGCAGGCAGGCCAGGCCAGGGCCCGCCGCCCTCGACCCGAGAGGGCGCGGGGGGTCCGAAGGGGCAGGGAAAAGCCCAAGACGTCCCCTGGCCAGCCAAGGAAG
>NC_091575.1:15162243-15164743 GCF_042767895.1 Penaeus vannamei | reverse complement strand
CTTTCCAACATTCGTGACACCACTCCCATTATCACTATAATTCTCAGTACCAGGGTCACAGTCGCTACCTCTATCATTGCTATCATCGTTGCCACCATTCCCACCACAACTACTACCACCGTTGCTACTACTATATCAACAACCATAACACAACCAATAAAGCCACTACAGTTACCACTCACTGCCAACACTGCCATTACCAAACTTGCTATCACCACCACTCACACCATCGCTGGCACTATTAGTATCACAATCACAGTAACTAAGGCATCACTATCTCTTCATCAGTACCTCCATCACTCGTACTGTCACTGCCACTACCACCAACACTAGCTCTGTCATACTTTCTCCGTCACTGCCATCATTTATACAGCCACCACCATCTCTATCAACACTGTCACCTTTACTATCTCTACCAGCACTACCACCCTTATTATCGTCATCACAACTACTATCACCATCTCTAACATCACTACCAACATAACCACGGCGGCTATTTTCACTAGCACCACCACCATCACTATTAACATCACCCATTACCATGATCACTACCACAGTCTACTATCATTACCACCATCTCAACCACCGTCTCTATCTCTACCAGCAATACTACCATCACTTTCAGCATCAGTACCATTGCCACCATCACTACTCTCACTGCTCCCATCTCTCCCATCACTACCACCATCTCTACCATTACTACCACCATCTCTACCATCACATCCACCATCTCTACCATTACTACCGCCATCTCTACCATCACTTCAATCTCTACCATTACTACCGCCATCTCTGCCATCACTTCCACTGTCTCTACCATTACTACCACCATCTCTACCATTACTACCACCATCTCTGCCATCACATCCACCGTCTCTACCATTACTACCGCCATCTCTACCATCACTTCAATCTCTACCATTACTACCGCCATCTCTGCCATCACTTCCACTGTCTCTACCATTACTACCACCATCTCTACCATCACATCAATCTCTACCATTACTACCGCCATCTCTACCATCACATCAATCTCTACCATTACTACCGCCATCTCTACCATCACATCAATCTCTACCATTACTACCGCCATCTCTACCATCACTTTAATCTCTACCATTACTACCACCATTTCTCCCATCACTTCCACCATCTCTACCATTACTACCGCCATCTATACCATCACTTCAATCTCTACCATTACTACCGCCATCTCTACCATCACATCAATCTCTACCATTACTACCACCATCTCTACCATCACATCAATCTCTACCATTACTACCACCATCTCTACCATCACTTCCACCATCTCTACCATTACTACCACCATCTCTCCCATCACTTCCACCATCTCTACCATTACTACCACCATCTCTACCATCACATCAATCTCTACCATTACTACCACCATCTCTGCCACCATCAACACAACCCCAATCCCATCCCCTTTACCTTAGAGCAGCGCCGTTGGAAATGTTTCTCTTGGAGCGTTTGGGCAACAGCCTCTGCGTGTACAGGTTGGATAAGCACTTGCCAATCGTACTCCGAACCTGCGGGAGAAAGAGAGAAGATATTTTAATTATAGTGTGGGAGGATGTGAAGGGGGGAGGAGGAGAGGGAGGGGGAGGAGGGGAGGGGGAAGGGAAGGAGGGAGGGGGAAGGGAAAGAGGGAGAGAGAGAGAGAGGGAGATGTTTTAATTATAGTGTGGGAGGATGTGAAGGGGGGAGGAGGAGAGGGGAATGAAGGAGGGAAGGGGGAAAGAAAGGAGGGAGGGGGAGGGGAAGGAGGGAGGGAGTGGTGGGAGGGGGAAGGGAAGGATGGAGGGGGAGAGGAAGGAGGGAGGGGGAGAAAGAGAGAAGAAGATATTTTAATTATAGTGTGGGAGGATGTGAAGGGGGAGGAGGAGAGGGAAGGAAGGAGGGAGGGAGGGGGAAGGGAAGGAGGGAGGGGGAAGGGAAGGAAGGAGGGAGGGGGAGAGGAAGAAGGGAGAGGGAAAGGAAGGAGGGAGGGGGAGAGGAAGGAGGGAGGGGGAGAGGAAGGAGGGAGGGGGAGAAAGAGGGAGAGATTTTAATTATAGTGTGGGAGGATGTGAAGGAGAAGGAGGAGAGGGAGGGGGAGGAGGAGAGGGAGGGGGAGGAGGAAGGAGGGAGGGGGAAAGGAAGGAGGGAGAGGGGAAAGGAAGAGAGGGGGAGGGGAAAGGAAGGAGGGAGAGGGAAAGGAAGGAGGGAGCGGGAGAGGAAGGAGGGGGGGCAGGAAGGAGGGAGGGAGGGGGAGAGGAAGGAGGGAGGGGGATAGGAAAGAGGGAGGGGGAGAAAGAGGGAGAGATTTTAATTAGAGTGTGGGAGGATGTGAAGGAGGAGGAGGAGAGGGAAGGAAGGAAGGAGGGAGGGGGAGAGGAAGGAGGGAGGGGGAAGGGAAGGAGGGAGGGGGAAGGGAAGGAGGGAGGGGGAGGGGAAGGAGGAGAGGGAAGGGAAGGAGGGAGGGGGAAAGAGGGAA
>NC_091575.1:15118243-15123243 GCF_042767895.1 Penaeus vannamei | reverse complement strand
GATATGGAGGGGGAGAAAGAAAGAAGAGGAAGAGGGGAAGGAAGTATGGAGGTATGGATGAGGAATAGAGTAGATGGTGAATAGAGAGAAGGAGAAAGAGGCACTGGAAAATGAGGGAAGGGGAGGACAGGAAAAAATAATACGGAGAATGTGAAGAGGAAGAAGAAGAGGAGGAGGAAGGGGAAGATAGGGAAAAAAATTATACGAAGAATGTGAAGAGAAAGAAGAGGAGGAGGAGGAAGAAGAAGACGAAGTAGAAGAAGAATGCACAAAAAGGAAGAAATTAAGAAGGAAAAAACGAAATTCAGAATCCAAGAAGGTGAATAGATCGGAGGAAGGTAGAGAACACCAAGTAGGAGGGCGAGGAGGAGATGGGGTGGGAGTACAAAGAGGAAGAAGAAGGAGGAAGAAGAGGCCTTTTGAGAGTGGGAGGGAGAGGGGGAGAGGGGGAAGGAGGGGGGTAGGAGCAGGAGCCAAAGGAAAAGGTTAATTTCCCATTGTCCTGGAGTTCGATCCCGTCTCAGGTTATTGTCGTGGCGCGTTACAATGCAAAAGAACCCTGGATAGCGTGGCTTTTAGGGCCGATATATTTGCGGAGTCGTCCTAATGACAGGCATCTTGAGGTCGTCTTCCTTCGTGTCTCTGGTCTTTCTATTCTCCAACGGCTTGTTTTCTTTTCTTTTCTTCGCGTTTTTTCGCAACTCGTACTAGGTTGGTGTGCTAGGAAATTCCTTTTTTTTTTTTTTTTTTTTTTTTTGCTTTTCTTTTTTTCCAAACTTGCACGGGAATGATTCTTTTTTTCTTTTCTTTTTTCCAATTTGCACTCTTTTGGTGTGCTAGGACCTTTTTTTTTTTTTTTCCAATTTTGCTAGGATATTCTTTCTTTTTTTTTCTTTACTTTTTACTTTTTTCCAACTTGCACTAAGTTGGTGTGGTAGGAAATTCTTTTTTCTTTTCTTTTCTTTTTTCTCCAACTCGCACAAGGTTGGTGCCCTAGATTTTTCTTTTCTTTTCTTTTTTTCCCACTTGCACTAGGTTGGTGTGGTAGGAAATTCTTTTTTCTTTTCTTTTCTTTTCTTTTTTTCCCACTCGCACTAGGTTGGTGTGCTAGGATTTTTTTCTTTTCTTTTCTTTTCTTTTTTACCCACTTGCACTAGGTTGGTGTGGTAGGATTTTTTTTTCTTTTCTTTTCTTTTCTTTTTTTCCCACTTGCACTAAGTTGGTGTGCTAGAAAATTCTTTTTTCTTTTCTTTTCTTTTCTTTTTTTTCAACTCGCACAAGGTTGGTGCCATAGATTTTTTTTTCTTTTCTTTTTTTCCCACTTGCACTAGGTTGGTGTGCTAGGAAATTCTTTTTTCTTTTCTTTACTTTTCTTTTTTTCTCCAACTCGCACTAGGTTGGTGTGGTAGGAAATTCTTTTTTCTTTTCTTTTCTTTTCTTTTTTTCCCACTCGCACTAGGTTGGTGTGGCAGGAAATTCAGAATCGGAGATCTTGTTATAAACGCTTCTGGTGTAAATGCATGGGTGAGCGAAGAGTACGTTTCTGGTCTCTCTCTCTTTCTCTGACTTTCTCTTTTGTACCTTTCTGTCTCTCTGCCTTTCTCTTTCTCTTTTGTCTGTGTGTTTCTCTTTTTCTCTTTCTATCTCTCTTTCTAAGTAAACTATCATACTCACAAACATACTCTGTCTGTCTGTCTGTCTGTCTGTCTCTGTCTCTCTCTCTCTCTCTCTCTCTCTCTCTCTCTCTCTCTCTCTCTCTCTCTCTCTCTCTCTCTCTCTCTCTCTCTCTCTCTCTCTCGCTTTCGCTCTCTCGCTCTCTCTCTCTCTCTCTTTCTCTCTTTTTCTAATCAATCTTTCTCTGTGTGCCCGGCCATTTTCTCTCTCTTTCTCTCTTCCTCCATGCCCCTCTGTTTGCGTTTGCCTCAGGTCTCTAACCCGTCTACTTCAGTTTCCTTATCTTTCCCTCTCCCTCTCTATTCTCTATACCCCCTCCCCCCCTCCCACCGACGGTTAAAACCCCTTCCTCTCTTTCATCTCTCTTTGTTTTATTGTGTATCTCTGGACTTTTATCTCGGTTCTCTTTCCATCCGACTAACTTTCCCCACTCTTTCTCTCTCTCTCCCTCACAAACACACACGCACGCACACATCCTTTTGTGTAAAGATAATAATTCTGCCTTTCTCTCTCTCTCTCTTTGTTTCTTTCTTTCTTTCTTTCTCTCTCTCTCTCTCTCTCTCTCTCTCTCTCTCTCTCTCTCTCTTTCTCTCTCTCTCTCTCTCTCTCTCTCTCTCTCTCTCTCTTTCGCGAAAATATCAAAAGGGGCGAGAAATGCCCGCAGGGACTGTTGCCCTGTTAAAAGTTTTGCATCTGGAAAAGCTTCACGGCAGAGTTTGAATTTCTCTGGTCTTCTCCTTTCTTTATGATATTGCGGGATATATATCTTTTTTTTTTCGTGTTCCTTTTATTAATTTTTTGTTCTGCTTTTATTTATTTTTTTCCGGAGGTGTTTTTTATTTTCTTTTTTTTTGTTGTTGCTGGAGATGTGCATGTTCCATACACGAGGATTAAGGCGTATTTTGGTTGGACGAAAAGCAAATAGGGAAGAGAGAAATAGAAAAGAGAATTTAAAGAAGAATCGAAGGTAATATATATATATATATATATATATATATATATATATATATATATATATATATATATATATATATATATATATATATATATACACACAAGCACGCACGCACGCACGTACGCACGCACGCACGCACGCACGCACAGACACACACACACACACACACACACACACACACACACACACACACACACACACACACACACACACACACACACCGTCAAGAATTAGTGTATCAATAACAAAAAAAAAAAAAAAAAAAAATGAGGGGATCACCTGCCGTCATAATGGTGCCAGCTAATATTTCCCACCCTGTAAATCTGACAGTCGAGCCACACTGCCGAAACTTTTTGAGACGCGAGTGCCAGGTTTCGCAACACGGCGTTTATCTCTCTCGTTCCTCTTTTCATGTTCCGTCGGGCTATGATAAATGTGAACTTCGCTTGAACAAGACGCATAACAGCCGACAGAAAGCTGAATCTTTGTTGGAGTAAACGCCTGGTAGGAGCAGGTCGCATCGGCCTTTGTAAAGAAAGAAACGGATTACTATTAAAATTGTGGAGTATTTTTCAGCTCAATGAGTATTTTATTTCTTCAAATACATCTTTTCTAGAGGCCTCTTAGGATTAGTATCTCTTTCAGCACTCATTATTATCAGTCACTGTCAAATTTTGTCAATGCGAAATTAGTGTAAATATATATGTAAATGACATCTATTCATCTCTTTATTTATTATAATTTTTTTTATTTATTCATTTTCGAGTACCCATACTATCTACACTCTATTTACCCTGTGTTGTAGGGGTCTCTTTTGTGTGTGTGCACGTGGCTGTGACCCCGGCTGCCTCCCCTTTAACCCGGTGCGCCCAAAAGAGGCCATTGTTTGTTTTGTTCACACGAGGTTCGAAATAGACTGTACGGTAAGAGCCAAGGGCAGAGGGAGCAGGGTAAAGAATGGGGGGTCGACGGGGGTACTTTAATGCGCTTCTGGGTGAAAGAGTTAAGAAAGAATATAACGAGGTTTATCACTTTGTAGAACAGTTTGTCTCGTCACTGAGAAATCGCCGACTTAAAAGAAAATAATTGGTACGGAGAAAGTGTGGGCTCGAAGGGAATGGTTTCGGTTCGGTTGTCGTTTATTCCATTTTGCTGTTTTTATTTCGGACTTTACATCTCTTAATCATTCTCTCTCTCCTACGAGATCGTTCGGCGTCCCAGTTGGAAATTTTCGTTTTAGTATTTGAAAAAATGATGTAAAAAGGGCAGTTCCTTAAACTTAGGTTAGGTTAGGTTGGGTAAGGTTAGGTATATATTATTATCAGTTTTGATATAATCCACGTGAACATCCCCATTACTACAGTATACTAATGTACTGCAGGAAATGTCATTACCATGTGCACTACAGACCGTGTACGCCAATACTAAATTATATAAATCATATATCACACAGAAAAAATATCCCCAGCTTTTTCACTTTCACTAAAATCATTTGAATATGAACATGCAGAAAATTATCTCCCTGAAGCTACGTACCTTTCTATCACAAAACAGATAACACACTCAATGCAATCATTCATCCTCGGGGAATTACAGTTTAGAAACTGCATCGTCACTGTACTCTGCAGATCTTCTACTTAATTAAGTACTAGCTGTAATTCACAGTACTGTCTTCTGTTCAAGACAACTTATAATTGGACTGAGAATTAGTCGAATTTGTATCTTCAGCAAGAGTCGAAATAATGCCGAAGGCCTCTGTTAACTATGCTTAATGGGAGAAGTTTTGGTGGGAATTTGGTTGTTGGTTAATTAGTAGGATGCTTATCCCTTGATATGATTCTCTTTTTATCGTCATCATCTTCATTATTAATATTATTATCATCATTATCATCATCATCATCATCAGCAGCAGCATCACTATCTTATTATCATTATTATAATCACCATTAACATTTTCATCATCATCATCATCATCACAATCTTATCATTATCATCATTATTATCATCATCATCATCAACATCTAATCATTAGCATCAACACCACCAGTATCATTATCATAATCATCATCATCACTATCATTAACAAGTCCTTTGACAGACAAGCTTTCTGTTACATTTCTCCGCTACACTTAAATTTTCTTCAGCCAGTTCTTAAAGTTCGCTTCTATTATCCCAAAAGGTCCAATGGCTAATGGTACCCTTAAATATCAGTATTCTTCGTTATTTTCTTTTTTTTACATTTTTTTTTTTTTTTTTTTTTTTTTTTATCACAGGGGCACGGTATATCAACTTGCAAATTTGATCGATCAGTGTGCTTGGTCTTCCGTCACAATGACCTTTTTCTGTTTGATGTTTACAATTTTTGGTATTC
>NC_091575.1:15088243-15100743 GCF_042767895.1 Penaeus vannamei | reverse complement strand
TGTATTTCCCCGGGACGTGGCCCCACTCTCTCTCTCCAACCCCCTCCTTCCCTCCTGGTTCCCTCCCTCTCTTCATTTCCCTCTCCCTCTCTTCCTCCTACCCTTCCTTCGCCCTTTGTATTTCCCCGGGACGTGGCCGTTCCCTCTCTCTCTCCAACCACCACCTTTCCTCCTTGTTGCTTCCTTTCTCTCTCTCCCTCTCTTCCTTTCCTTCTCCCTCTCTTCCTTTCCCTCTCCCTCTCTTCCTTCTACCCTCCCTTCGCCCTCTGTATATCCTCGGGATGTGGCCGCACCCTCTCTCTCTCCAACCCCCTCCTTCCCTCCTTGTCCCTTCCTTTCTCTCTCTCCCTCTCTTCCTTTCCTTCTCCCTCTCTTCCTCCTACCCTCCCTTCGCCCTCTGTATATCCTCGGGATGTGACCCCACTCTCTCTCTCCTACCCCCTCCTTCCCTCCTCGTTGCTTCCTTTCTCTCTCTCTCTCTCTTCCTTTCCCTCTCCCTCTCTTCCTTTCCCTCTCCCTCTCTTCCTTTCCCTCTCCCTCTCTTCCTTTCCCTCTCCATCTCTTCCTCCTATCCTCCCTTCGCCCTCCGTATTTCCCCGGGACTACGTGGCACAGTGCCAGATGCTATATTCTATTAGCGATGTCCAACAAGTCTCTGAACGATGGGCTGTACGTGGAGGAACTCAAAGGAGGAAGAAGAAGAGAAAGAGGAAGAAGAAGGGTGTAAGAGAAAGAGGAAGAGAAAGATGAAGAGGAAGGGAGGAAGAGGAAGAGGAAGAGAGGAAGAGGAAGAGGAAGGGAGGAGAGGAAGAGGAAGGGAGGAGAGAAAGAGAAAGAGAAAGAGGAAGAGGAAGGGAGGAAAGGAAGAGAAAGAGGAAGAGGTAGGGAAGAAGAGGAAGAGAAAGAGGGAGAATGATGGAAGAAGAAAAAAAAAGAAAGAAGAGAAGGAGAGGGATGGAAGGAGGAAGAATAAAGAGAAAGAAGAAAAGATAAAAAGAAGGGGAGGAAGGAAGAAGAGAAAACAAAATTATGAAGAAAGAAGGGGAGGAAGAGAAAACAGAGAGAGGCAGATGATTAGTAGAAAGGGTATCAAGAGGAAGGGAATAAGGTAGAGACGAAAGGATGAAAGTATGAAATGAGGGATAGAACGAAAACATAAAGGGAAAAGGAGAGGAGGGCAAAAGAAGTGAGAAGATGACCCAACGAAGATCAGAGGAAGAGGAGGAAGAGGAGAGGACCGAAAGAGGAGGAATAGAAGAGGGGAAAAAATAAGCGAGGAGATAAAAGAGGAGAAATAAACTGAAAGCTTGAGAGGAGGCGACAGAAGGAGAAAGAGATTTGCGAAAATGGGAAAGCAATGGAATCAAAGGAAAGGGGGAACACGGGAGAGAGAAAAAGGGAGAGACGTAAAAGCGAAGAAAGCGAAATGCAATAAACCGAGGATGAAACTCCCGCAGCGCGTGAATGACAACACATATTGCCATTTCCGATGACGTCATCACATTCACGCTTCGAGCTGAGCTAAGAATGTCGGGGCGAATATTAATGGTTTTCTTAATCCGCTTACGTGTTGCTTGGTAAAGGTTTTAGGCGGAATTTTTACATGCTACCGCGCTGCTCAAAGACAGACAGACAGACGCACACACACACACACACAGACACATACACATACACATACACATACACATACACATACACATACACATACACATACACATACACATACACACACACACACACACACACATACACATACACACACACACACACACACACACACACATACACACACACATACACACACACACACACACACACACACACACACACACACACACACACAATATGTATTTTAATAATTGCAAAATTGTTCTTTTACGTAAAGCATATCTGCAAATAAGCACACACAGATAGATATAGACACACGTATCATCCAGAATGTAGGAAAATAAGATTTGAATATTTTCTTTTTTACCATTTTCACGTCGAATGCTATAGTTTACCCTGATCTACTTTAAATGTAAATCTAATATCCTATTTGATGATATACTTCGATTTATATTCACAAATCTCACTTCCAGTAAATCCAATTTCCTATAAATCATGCTCTTATATGGTGTCTCTCGAAGCCTACCCATTTCCAACTTTAAAGCAAAGTAAAAAAAAGTAAAATAAAAGAAAAAAATAGGATTTATGGAAAGGTAATAAATAAATAAATAGACAAACAAATAAATGAATAAGGATTTATGGAAAGGTAATCAATAAATTAAATAGACAAACAAATAAATGAATAAAAACATAAAATCCCCCTAATAATCAGCGGATTCCAAGATTCGGGAAAGGCTCCGAAATTGAGTCGCAAATTCTACAAGAAAAAGAAGCAGTTCCCTCACAGATTGAGCTTCATTCAGGATTTCCCTCCAGAATCTACATGAAATTTTTTCTCGGTGATTACAGGGTAGACAGGGAAGAAGATCTGGTATACAAATTACCTCTTTAGTACAACAGCTCAAGCAAAATCGATAAGAAAACAGAGAAGTTAATATTTTGGCGGAGAGCTGGGGAATGAAGTCTGGAAGGGACAGCTGGATTATTAATATAAGATAAGTATTTCCGCGTTTCTCCTTTTAAAATCCTTTAAACAAGGGGAAAAAAAGACACAAAAAAAGAAGGAAAAACCGAAGTTTGTGCAGGAGAGCGGATAAACTCAGAATACAGTCACTGCGCTATATATATTTCTTCGTTGGTTGTGGGGGCGTTCCTTGTAATCATCAGAAAAAGGAAACACCAATCTTGAATCTAGTAGTATCTTATTTCAAAGGAGTACCAAAGGGGGTGAGAGCACACATCTATCTCCTATGCTTGACCAGCGCCGAGAGACCGAGATTTGGCGGGAAATTCCGGTCACAGGCAATTCTGCTAGGTCACGTGGCCAATGACAGTATTGCCACGTCACATGTAATAAAAGTATAAATGCGGGAGGCCACATCAATGCAAGGGAACTTCATACATTGGTAAAGTTATACATACATATAATACATACAGAAATAAAGGGTAAATATAATACAGAATATATTGTACAGACTATGAACAGTGCATGATTCCTCCCATATCTACAGGCGAGGGGTTGTTCAGAAAGATGAATTGCATATACATATGTGGAAGTAGTATTCAGTGGTTGGATTAGTTCTTTAATAGGAGCGTTTTATATGGAAAGTGTTTATGGCAGCTTCAAAAGATTTGCGAGTTCGTGCCTGCAGGTTTAGCCTGTTCCAAAAAGTGTTTTCCAGGACAAACCGGATGGAATATATTCGCCTAAAACTGCGATTGACAAAAGAGGATTAATGTCAGTATTTTTGTCAACATGCAAAGAAGTAGTAGTAAGAGGAACTGGTAAGACGAGTAACTTGAAGGCATTAAATTTGACGAAATTTATCTTAGGTCAAATGCAGTGTTGATTATCATTACTAATAAACGAACTGAATCATTATATAATTATGTGGGTTTTGAAAAGTACTAAAAACAACTATTAGAACGTGAAAATTAGCTAGAGGAGACATCAGGAAACCATGAGGCACAAAGAGAAGGACTAGGCCTTGCGCTATCAACAATGACAAAGAAAGGACGGTGGATGAGCAATCTGGAGATAAAATTACGCAGCGGAGTGGTGAAGCCCCGTCCTGAGCCCTCTCTAAGGCTGAGAAGATTTTCTAGGACAACGGCACAATATTTTCTGAGTACCCGAGGGGAATATGTCCACTTAGGAGTGCTTTTGCATACAACATCAATGGATTTCGTTCTTTTTTGTGTGTTCCGAAAAGAGAAAATTCAGTAAAAAAAAAAAAAAAAAAAAAAGATTTGGACATTTTTTTTAGTCAAGCGAGTATCAAAGGCTTTAGCAGTGGTGGAAGCTCAGGTCGAAAATGGGAAAGATTAGAGGCATTCTTATTTTTAGGCTCAGGTTGAAGAGGTAGTTCAAAGAGAAATATGGAACGGAATGGGACTGAAGTTCGATCATGTTTTATCCCGGTTTGCGTTATGTAATCATATGCCAATGCCTCTGTATGCCGTTTATCGAAGTGCTTCTTATAAGAGCTGTTACGTAATATGCATCATCTATCCCGCTTTGGTATTTAATTCCCATTCTATGTTTATTTTGATTTAGCCAAACCTACTTTCTTAACTTACTCTTACTTTCTATAAGCGTAGATCAAATATTAAAGAAAGACTGTATTTTCTTTTGTTTTCTGTTAAATTATTTATTTTCTTGTTTCGCCTACTACATCTACCGCCTTTATATCAATAATCTCTGCTGTGTATTTACCTCCTCGATATAGATTAAGTAGTGCAGTCAATGGTGTTTAAAGGTTGGTTAAGTGGTTGGTTTAAGGTGTGTTGGTTTGTCAGCCAATTTATACGATGTGGTAGAGAAGGATAAGGATATAAATTTCAACGTTTATGGGTGGGTTGTTCGTGGGACTAGTTGATGACGATTATAATTTGGTGGTAAGTTGGTGCCCCTTATGGATCTACGTTAAAGGAGACGGATTTCTTAGCGTTGTTTATCATAGAAAAATAGTCTGTTAGGAAACTTACTGTCCGTTTTATATATATGTATATATATATATATATATATATATATATATATATATATATATATATATATATATATATATATATATATATATTTTTTTTTTTTTTTTTTTTTTTTTTTTTTTTTTTCTTTTTTCTTTTTCTTTTTTTTTCTTTTTTTTTAATGACAGCTGGGTGGAGATTTCTTCGTCCTGATTTCTTTCCAGTGTCATATTGATAATTCGATTTTGTACATTCGTCTATGAATGTCTTATTGAATCGGTGTTAATACTTCCTGTCCATGTAATTGCATGCCGTGTTGCTGTTTGTCTGTATACTCAGTGAATATAACAACTTTAACATTTCTGCGTTGAACTACAATTTTATATATATATATATATATATATATATATATATATATATATATATATATATATATATATATATATATATATATATATATATATATATATATATATATATATATATACATATATATATATTGTGAATTATCTGTTTATTTGATTATGTTCTTTGCTCATATTGCACCCGTTTTCATACCTATTTATTCAGTTGTTACCAATTGCCGTTGATGAGAATTAATTAACCCAAGAGGGATATTCATTAACAGAAACCCCTGATCCATCATCACTAAACTCACTAATTACCCAAAACAAATGACATACTGAATCCAAATACATAAAGTGACAAAGCTTAAAACAAGTATTTTATTGGCTCCATTGTTTATTGTCATCATTATTATTATTGTTGTTGTTTTGTTGTTGTTGTTGTTGTTGTTGTTATTATTATTATTATTATTATCATTGTTATTATTATTGTTATTATTATTATTATTATTATTATTATTATTATTATTATTATTATTATTATTATTGTTATTAATGATAATATAGTTATTATCATTATTATAATAATTGTTATTATTATTATTATTAATAATGATATTATTATTATTATTATTATTATTGTTGTTGTTGTTGTTATTATTATTATTATTATTATTATTATTATTATTATTATTATTATTATTATTAATATTAATATTATTTCAAAAAGCCTGCCTAGTTGGATGAAAAAAATAATAATATAGATTATAACGATAATATCATCAACAATAATTACGATGATAGTGATAATTATGATATTACTATAATAATCGTGATTTTTGTTTTTTTTATTATAAAGAAAGAATAAAAAATCAACTTGAACCCCACAAAAAAAACTGCAACTGTTACTACTACTACTACTAAAAATAATTATAAATATGATGATAATCGCGATAATACTAGCATGGTGATAATGATAATGAGACTGATAATGATTGTTATTATGATAATTATGGGGATGATAATAATGATGATAATGATAATGATGATAATATTGATAATAATAAAACAATAATATTGATAGTAGTAATAATAGTGATTATAATGATAATAAAAGCAATATTGGCACTGCAAATAACAACAAAAATAATGATGATATATATAAAGAAAACATTTGAAAATACATATACATACACGTGAATCATTAGCCCTCCCTTCCGATCTTGCTTCAATCACTGAATGCAATAACATAACGAGAGATTGGTAGGGCTTTCAATACATGTTGCAAATGACTGCAAAACATGCCAGGTTGGGTAGTTTTATGCGTCATGTTGCATATTTATGGTGCATAGTCATTCATCGGAATTATGGGGAATTTTTGCATGTTGATGTGTTGGCTTACCTGGTAAAAAGAATATTAGATTTAAATGTAAAGAAAATGATGATGGTTGGAATATCAATAATAATAATAAGAATATAGACAATACCATCAACAATAATGATTGCATTACTAATGATATGATACTAAAGATAAGGACAATAATAATATTAATTACAATGATAATGATGATAATGATAATGATAATAACAAGAACAATGATAATACTAGCAGTTTTTTTTAATAATTTTGATTATAATAGTATTTACAGTAATAATAATAATAATAAAAAAATCATAATTATGATGATGAGGGTGATGATAATGGTAATGATAGAAATAATGATTGATAATAATTATGATAATGATAATAATAATGATAATAATAATAACAATATTGCAGTTGCTGCTGATGATGATGAGGATAATAATAATAATGATAATGATGATGATATAATGACAGTGGAATGATAATGATAGCAGTAAAAATGATGATAATAATACTCATGATAATGATAAAGATAATGGTAAAAATGCTGATAATAATAACAATTGTTGATACTAATGATAATGATAATAATGGTGAAAATGATAATAATAATGGCAATGATAAAACACCAACAATAATAATGATATAGCAATGATAAAAAAAATATTGATTATAACAATGATAATAAAATAATGAAAAATGATTATAATGATAAGGGTAATAATAATGATAATGGTAGAAAAGGAAAAATGATAACAACAACTACAACATTAGTAATAATGATAATGATGAAATAGAAAATAATGATAACAATGATAATAATGATAGCAATAAGGGTAATGATAATGGTAGTAATGGTAATAATATTAATGATAATAATGGTAATGAAAATGATAATGATAACAATAATGATGATAATAGTGTGATAATGATAATATTAGTAATAATATCAATAATTATCATAATAGCAATAGTAATAGTAATAATAAGGATAGTAATAATAATAATAATAATAATAATAATAATAATAATAATAATAATAATAATAATAATAATAATAATAATGATAATAATAACAATGACAATTATCATAGTACTAATCAAATAATGGCAACTGCAATGATAATGATAACAGTAATAGTACTTAGAGTAATTAAAGATAAAAATGATAGTAAATGGTGATATTAATTATTATTGTCACATAGTTTTATGGTTATCACCATTGTAGCATAAATAATGAAATTAAATATAAATATTTTTTTATCGTTTTAGAAATATTATCACTATTTTTATCCCCCTTTCACTTGTTTTATTACCCTACGTCTATTTATCTCTTCATCTTTCTTGATGTACCTCCAATTTCTTCCCATTTCTATGTCATTTTTATTCCCTTTCCTTAGTTTACATTCACTCTGTCTCCACCTCCTCATATCTTCTCATTTCCTTCATCTTTTTTTTTCTCTTCTTTCAATTCTTATCCAATATCCTGCGATCCATTTTCTTTTATACTTTTTACGTTCTTTCATTCCTTTTTGCTGTCGCTCTCATTACCGTTTCTTGCTTCCTCCTCCCTTTCTTATTCGAGTAATTGTACGATAACTTGTTGAGCTTTTCTGAGAGAATATGTTAGTTGGCAACGGGCCAGTTTGAGGAGGGAGGGAGGGAGAGGGGGAGGGAACGGAGAGAGAAAATGAGGGAGGGAGGGGGGAAAGAGGTGAGGGAAAATGGAGGGAGGGAAGGTGAAGGGAAAGAGAAATGGAGAAAGGGAGGGGGGAAATAGGGGAGAGGGAAAAAGAGGGTTGGAGGGGAAAAGGACGGAGAAAGGGAGAGGGAACAGGAGAAAGGGAGGGAGGCAGGGGAGAGCAAAGTGTAGGGAGAAAGGGAAGGAATAGAGTGGATGGGAAGAGAGGAGAAGTAAAGAGGAGGAAAGACGGGTTGAGGGAGGGAGGAGAGACGGAAAATGAGGAAGGTAGGGAAGGGAGAGAGAAAAGGAGGGAGGAAAAGAGGAGGACGGAGGGGAGAGCGAAGGTGGAAAAAGGATAGAGTAAATCAGGGGTTGGGTGAGGGTATGAGGAATTAAGAGAGTGTGAAGGGAGGGAAGGAGCGAAGGAGGAAAGAGCAAGGAGAGAAGAGAATAAACATGAAAAAAGGAATAGGTAACGAAAGGAAGAGGAGTGTGGATGTTAAGGGAAAGAGGGGGGGAAGGATGAAAGACGGAGGAGAAAGTAGAAAGAAAGAGACAAGAAGGAGGGGGAATGAAAAGAAAAGAGGAGGATGGGATCTAAGAAAAGAAGAAGAGGTGATTCGGAGAGAAGAAAGAAAAATGGGGAAAAGAGAAAATTGGAGAGTGCATAGACCAAAAAGGAAACTCGGATGAAAGAGAGAGAGGGAGAGTGGCAAAGAGGCAACATGAAAGAACGAAAGGGATAAAAGAAAGAAGTCAAGAAACGAAAAAGAGAAAGAGACGTCGGACAAAAAATAAAAAATAATGACTAAAAGATCATGGTAAAAATATTCTATATACATTTTTTCATATATTCTGGACTGATATCTTTATATAAAGAATTTTCTAGTTGACATTTGTGCGACAAAGCTTTGGTCAAAATAAGTGCTTACAAAGAAAAGTAGGAATTTGACATCATATAATAAAGAAGGGGACATGAAAAAATAATGAAGACGAGATGTGAAGAATTGATAAAGGGCGGAAGTGTGGAGAAATGTGATAACAGGAATAACAGGAAAAATACATAAAAGTAGAGAGGGAAAGTGATGATAAGAGTTCATTATTAAAAAAATTATAAGGAGCAATAATGAATGAATGAATCGAAGGAAAACAAGGACAATAAGAGTACCCCCCCAAAAAAAAAAAAAATAATAATAAATTTAAAAAATAGAATATTTATTGAACATTCTGCATAAGAACTAATATTGTTGGTATATATATATATATATATATATATATATATATATATATATATATATATATATATATATATATATATATATATATATATATATATATATATATATATATATATATATATATATATGTATATGTATATGGTTTATTTATCTGAGTACACGTGGTTTCTTATTTCATTCTCAATCATAGTCCTTTTCTGCGTCGAATCAGCGTTAATAAGATCGACCTTCATCGCTGTCTTCATCACTCACCCTCAATTATGGTGAACGCTCAACCCACAATCCATTCATATTGTCATGTGAAATGGTTTAGCATTTTATGATACAGTAACGTCGATGCTAGTTGATTCGTCGCATTTATCGAAGAAAGACGTTAGCTGGGTCGCCGCAAGTGTCTTATTCTCAATATTTTCGTTTGACCCATTCATCAAAAAACACCGAGGGAATTTCTGATCTTGGCTTTGAATATTTTGAAAGGGTTACGTTATTTCTGTTGGTGTGTGTGTCTATGTATGGTGTGTCTGTATGTCTGTGTATGTGCTATATATATATATATTATATATATATATATATATATATATATATATATATATATATATATATATATATATGTTTGTTTCTTAAGATTTCAGGATATTCTCATACATAATTATCATCGTTTTAATGTTTTTGTTTTTGCTGTGTGCGTGTTGGTGTGGGCGTGTTGGTGTGTGCGTTTTGTTGGGGTGTCTGTCTCTGTGTATGGTGTCTGTGCAAATCTACAAACACCAATACATTTGGATTTGCATTTGTTTGCATATGCATATACACACGCACACACAAGCAGCCACACGAAACATGCACACATACAAACACAAACACGTACATTTGAATTTGCGTTTGCATATACATACACCCACACAAACAGCCACACGAAACGCACACACACAGACACACACAACACCGTCACCGCCGAGGTCATATCTCACCCATTTTGAAAGAGACATTTTGATTCCCTAGATACCTTTTTAGGGGTTTCCCCAATGTCACCGCCAAGGTTATTGTGTACGTTTTATGCGTCTACAGATTCGTGTCTACATTCATGTCTACTGATTCATGTCTGTTTGTGTGTATGTGCGTGTCTGTGTACTGTGTTTGTGCATTACATACATACATATGGATATGCAATCGTGTGCAATGTGCATATACACGAACATACAATGTTAGCAGGGTCGCCTCGTGTCATTCTCAATATTTTTGTTTGACCCATTCATTAAAAAACCCGTCT
This sequence comes from Penaeus vannamei, assembly GCF_042767895.1. Lineage (NCBI taxonomy): Eukaryota > Metazoa > Arthropoda > Malacostraca > Decapoda > Penaeidae > Penaeus > Penaeus vannamei. The sequence continues at coordinate 15,090,269 of NC_091575.1, read as the reverse complement.
GTGTGCCTGTCTGTGTACTGGTGATTGTATGGTTGTGCATTACAAAAATACATATGGAAATGCATTTGTGTAGTCCATATATATATATATATATATATATATATATATATATATATATATATATATATATATATATATATATATATATATATATATATATATATATATATATTCGGCTTTTGGGATTCTTTTATAAATCTCAATATTGGTTTATGTGTGTGCGCTTGTTGGTGTGTGCGTCTGTCTCTTTGTGTATGGTGTGCCGTGTATGTGTATCTGTGTGCAAATCTACAAACACCCATACATTTGGATTTGCATTTGTTTGCATATGCATATACACACGCACACAAACAGCCACACGAAACGCACACATACATACATTTGGATTTGCATACATATACACACAAACCCACACGAAACGCACACAACACCGTCACCGCCAAGGTCATATCACCCATTTTGAAAGTTATATTTTGATTCCCTAGATACCTTTTTTGGGGACACCCCTAAAAAGGTATCTAGGGAATCAAAATATGTTATTTGTGTACGTTTGTATGCGTTTGTGTCTACAGATTCATTACATTACATTCATTACAGATTCGTGTGTCTGTGTGTACTGTGTGCATTACAGATGGGTACACACACGTATGTGTGTGAAATGTGCATATACACATACGCACATACACAGCTGGGTCGCCGCAAGAGTCATTCTCATTTTTGTTTGACCCATTCATAAAACGAGGTAATTTTTTAACCGAAATATTTTATTTTGACATTATAGTGATTGTGGGCGTGGGAGTGTTAGTCTGTGCGCATGTTGGTGTGTGCGTGTTGGTGTATGTGTGTATGGTGTGTGTCTGTGCAAATCTACACACATACACACACACTTGCATTTGTTTCCATGTGCATATATACACACGAACACAAACACAAAACATGCACATTTGTATGCGTGTGTCTACAGATTCAGGTGTATGTCTACAGATGTCTACAATTCGTGTGTTTGTGTGCCTGTCTGTGTACTGGTGATTGTATGGTTGTGCATTACAAAAATACATATGGAAATGCATTTGTGTAGTCCATATACACACACAAACAAACATGCACAAACACATGCACACCCAAACACACCGTCACCAGCGAGGATATTTCTAAGCGTATTTCTGTCTGTGTGCGTGTGTGTGTAATATATATATATATATATATATATATATATATATATATATATATATATATATATATATATATATATATATATATATATATATATATAATATATATATATATATATATGGTATCTACCCAATTATATTTATATAATTCTAACAATGTTTTTCTCCGACTTATTTCGGTTTCGGATGCTGGAGAATATACTTATTGACCTAGAAATGGATCAACTCGAGAGGCGTATAACGACTGAGCTACTAGAACTGAGACCCTCAATTTTCCAAAGATCCTTTGAACTGATTACCTCTATATTCTAGAAGAAGTTCGAATTCCAGTCCGGGGTCTTAAGGAAATCATTAATTGGCTACCTGTGGCTAAGTCGCGCTGACCTGGACGATCTCTATGAAAAGAAGCGGGACTACCTGACAATCATGCAAGATGTACTAGACCGCGGTTCATTATGGCAGTGGCGGAGAGGCCGCTGCTGTGTGATCGGACTCTCTGCGCTCGGAGCCCTGCTATTATTTGCAATGGCTCTTTGCAGGAAAATCTTCCGTAGAAACTCCCCCGAAGATAAAACAAAGGACTCTTCCTCCGAGGAGGAAAAGGGGGAGGAATCCGTCGATACAACAAAAGACTCCTCCTCCGAAGAGGAAGAGGAGGAGGAATCCGTCGGTACAACAAAAGACTCCTCCTCCGAAGAGGAAGAGGAGGAGGAATCCGTCGGTACAACAAAAGACTCCTCCTCCGAAGAGGAAGAGGAGGAGGAATCCGTCGGTACAACAAAAGACTCCTCCTCCGAAGAGGAAGAGGAGGAGGAATCCGTCGGTACAACAAAAGACTCCTCCTCCGAAGAGGA
>NC_091575.1:15068054-15070243 GCF_042767895.1 Penaeus vannamei | reverse complement strand
AAGAGAGAGAGAGAGAGAGAGAGAGAGAGAGAGAGAGAGAGAGAGAGAGAGAGAGAGAGAGTAGAGTGATAAACGAATAGAAAGTTATTTTTGAAAATTGAAATATCATGTTAGCAGCATTTGTATTTGAGACGATTTTCTTAATGATATAAGTTCACCTTATAAACCAGAGAAAATATCTAACAGGATATGCAACTTGAGTTCATGTTACTAGCATATATATATAATCCTGTCATTAAAAAAAATATATATATATATATATACAACCATGACTACATAATAACACAGTAAAACAATTCCTCTGCGTTCTGTAATAAATAAATTTCAAAATGTTTACTACTTTCAAATTATCGCTTATCTTGCGTGTTTTCTATCAACTTTTTATATTCACCATTTTCTCTTCTGATTCATCCTTAATCACTCTTATCTTAATGTCAAGAACTGGAGAGAAATGTAAGCGCACGATTTGGGTTCGAGTGAAGAGTGAGGATTCGGAGAAGTTAAATAAACGTTGCTTCTTGTCCTTTTTCAGCGTCAACCATTCCATCAAACGTATCAAAAGTTGCCTTGGCTGTCAAGGAAAGTGAAACGTTGCCATGGGTATCAACTGCGCCGCTGTCTGACGCTGAACAGATACCAACAGTTTACGAATATTCCCAAACAATTAAATGAATAAACACAAAGAAAATTTGCGATCAATATAAAAAGCTGAGCTGAAAGCAATTTGGCTCCAAGAAAAAAACTGTTTGAACGATTCGGCAAAATAAAACAAGAAACAAACTCTACACTACAACCGGGAACTAGGCAGCTCAAACCGTCGGAAAAGGATTTCCTGAAAAATAAGGTCAAGTTTAAGAACACGTGATGAATGTTGAGCCAAAAAACCCACCACGTGACCCGGAAATAAGTCACGTGTTCTCTTCTGTTGCAGTATCGACTTATTCCGCTCGTTTATTCCTATCCTTTGCTTACAACTTCATTTTCAGTTATCCTTTTGCACTCGCTTTTATGGTATATATATATATATATATATATATATATATATATATATATATATATATATATATATATATATATATATATATATATATATATATATATATATATATATATATATATATATATATATATATATATATATATATATATATATATATATATATATATATATATATATATATATATATATATATATATATTCAAAACGAAACACATTGATTTATATGCCACTAACTACATTCCTAATACACGATCCCTGATAAAACAAAGATTTTGAGACGACGGGACACCGAGGAAAGTCATCAGGACCGACGACTTCTACCACAACAAAGTTCTTGATGTAATGTAAACAGTTTAGCCTTTAATCTCTATTGGGTGCAGATGGGACTCCGGTGGTCGGGGGGAAGAGAGTGGAAAACTTCTGATTGAACTTCCGCATTGAATTTGAAGACGAATTGAACGTTTAATTGAAACTTTCGAGACGTTATATGAAACTGCAGAACTAGTGAATGAAACAATTAATCTGGTGAATGAAGCTATTGAATTAGTGAATGAAACAATTAAACTCGTGAATGAAGCTATTGAACTAGTGAATGAAACTATTGAATGCATACAAATAGAAAGGCGTTTGTTGTACACTATTGAACAACCGATTTTTGGCCGGTTTGTTCAAACTGTGCGAGGCCCGACCCTATATTCATAATACGGACCGGAATACACAGACATAAATGCATGTCTCTCTATCTAAACATTCATATCTACCGAACAGATAGATGGATAAATATAGATCTGTCAAATGAATAGAAAGATATCCCTTTATATCTATGCAAATGAATATCCGTGTGGGTGTTTATTTATTGTGTCGGCCCTCGCACAATTCTAACAAAACTGGCCATTCATGCATAAAGATACAAACACCAACAGACACGCGAGGCCGCACCAAAATAAACAAAGCCACACCCCAACCCACACTCAGAATCCACCACATCCGCTTAAGGTCTCGGCGCTTCATATTCCCCCATCTTCAGGGTCATTCACCTAAGGGCCAGGCAGCTAAGAGGTCAATGAGGGTTCAGAGGTCAAAAAGGAACTAAAAATAGTGCAATAAATGTCATTGGGAAGGCAGCCGGGGAGAAAGAACAGTGGGTGTAGGATAAATTATTTCTTTATAATGTTATGAATTTCGTTCA
>NC_091575.1:15013054-15015554 GCF_042767895.1 Penaeus vannamei | reverse complement strand
GATCTTAAAAGGACTAAGGAACATATATACAGTTTTTGTGATTCTGATATGAAGGTTTGCTGACTTCTTTAGGTTTCCTTCTTTCTACTTATTTTTTTCCCTTTTCAAAATGATTTATTCTTGCTCCATTTTCCTATTTTTACTTTATTCTTATTCTATTTTTCTGTCTTCTTGTATGTCTACATGTGTTTAGTCTAGTTTTTCTTGCTTCATGCACTTATTAAAGTATTTTTGTTTGATTACACCATCTGTTGTTTTTGCGCACATGCACGCACAAACACACACATTCACTCAGTCATACATACACACACAAACACACAAACTTACACATACACACACAAACACACACAAACGCACACACACACACATATATAAACGCGTGTGCACTCGTGGGCACGCGAGCTTTCCCCGTGCTCTTTATAGGCTAATATCCAAGCGCCTCCGGATTTCTTTGAACTTGAGGATACCAATCTTTTCTAAAGTCAACATCCTCCAAAATACCACTTTTTCCATAACTTTCCGTCGAACCTCTCTAAATCTAAGTTCAAAGTACTTTTCTTGAAAGGGGTCTTGTGTAAACCTCTTGGTTTTCGGTGCGTTTATTAAAATTTCCTTTCGATTTTTTCCAGTCTTCTAAAGGGCCAAAATTTTCTTTTCGTGAATGAGATCTAACTAATATCCTAGGACACTGAAACACCAAAATTTCAAGTGTTTAAACAATGAATGAAAAAGAGTGGATGCACAAGCACCAGGAAGAGATTAATGAGCAAGCATATAAACGAACGTGTATACTTATGTGTACAAAGCTATAAATGTTTCTGCATCTATTTACCTATCTTTCTTTATATTCATCTATGTGTCTAAACATCCGTTTTTTTTATCTATCTATCTTCTACTTAAATGAGTGTGTATACATGTATATACATGCATACATACATACATATATATATATGTATATATATATATATATATATATATATATATATATATATATATATATATATATATATATATATATATATATATATATGTGTGTATGTATATATATATATATATATATATATATATATATATATATATATATATATATATATATATATATATATATATATATATATATATATATATATATGTATGTATGTATGTATGTATATTTATTTATTTATGCACTAATTAATGCAAAAAATTATATATATATATATATACATATATATGTATATATGTATGTATATCAATATAAATATATAAATATATATATAATTATATATATATACATATATATATATATATATATATATATATATATATATATATATATATATATATATATATATATATATATATATATATATATATATATATATATATATATATATGTATATATATATATATATATATATATATATATATACATATACATATATATATATATATATATATATATATATATATATATATATATATATATATATATATATATAATGTATATATATATATATGTATGTATGTATGTGTGTATGTATGTATATTTATTTATTTATGCATTTATTAAAAAAAAAAAAAAAAAAAATATATATATATATATATATATATATATATATATATATATATATATATATATATATATATATATATTTATATTTATATATATACATATACATATATATATATATATATATATATATATATATATATATATATATACATATATATGTATATATATATATATATATATATACATATATATGTATATATATATATATATATATATACATATATATGTATATATATATATATATATATATACATATATATGTATATATATATATATATATATATATATGTGTGTGTGTGTGTGTGTGTGTGTGTGTGTGTGTGTGTGTGTGTGTGTGTGTGTGTGTGTGTGTGTGTGTGTGTGTGTGTGTGTGTGAATTAGAGACAAAGAGACAGAAGCGGATAGACAAAGAGAGAAGGGGAATAACTCGAGACCCAGCACGGCCGCTGCGCCTCTGTGAAGAATCATAACAGTCGGTAGAAACAAAACCATTAGAAGGTTGTGTTTGTCCCAACTTCTTTTAATCGCCTCTTAACAACACATAGAGATCAAGGGTAGTGTTTTCCTTTTATTTTTTCGCTTTTATCTACCTTTTTGTTCTATTTTTTTCCACTCTCATATAGTCCAAACAACCCAAGACTACCTTTCAATATTTTTTTTATTTATCTTTCCCTTTGTGTTCAGAGTATCCGATCAAATATATAGAAGGAAATTTAAGAAGTAAGTAGATAAATACTAGCCAGGGAACATATATCATCACTGGAACCGATATACTTCAATCACTTATATTGATATCGTTTTTTTTTCATCACAAGGATATTTTTGCATCATCTCTCCATCCAGAATAAGGAAACCATTAAGAATAGTTCGCAAACTATTTGCATCATCGGAGCTTTTGGAATTCACACATTCTCCTCACAGGAAAAAAGTTTTTGATGAAATTTC
>NC_091575.1:14948054-14955554 GCF_042767895.1 Penaeus vannamei | reverse complement strand
ACAACAGGAGGAAGAGGCAAGTAACACGGGAGAAGCAGAAGCAAAGAGGAAGAACCAGGAAGAGGTAGCTGGAAGGGTTGGATGGATGGCTTCTCTCTCTCACTCTCACCCTCAACCTTACTCTCACTCTTGCTCTCACCCTCACTCTCGCTCTCACTCTCACTCTCGCTCTCACTCTCATCCTCACCCTCACCCTCAAATTCACCCTCACCCTCACTCTCCTTCTCTCTCTCACCCTCACCCTCACCCTCACTCTCCTTCTCTCTCTCACCCTCACCCTCAAACTCATCTACACCCTCACTCTCACTCTCGCTCTCACTCTTACTCTCACCCTTACCTTCAAACTCACTCTCGCTCTTGCTCTCACTGTCACCCTCACCCTCATACTCACCCTCACCCTCACTCTCGCTCTCACCCACAAACTCACCCTCATCCTCACTCTCACTCTCGCTCTCACCCTCACCCTCACTCTCACTCTTACTCTCACTACTACTGTCACTCTCACTCTCACTCCCTCTCCATCTTCTTCTCCCTCTTCCTCTCCCCCCTCTCTCTCCCTCTTCCTCTCTCTTTCTCTCTTTTTCTCCCTCCCTCCCTCTCTTTCTCCTCAAACTCTTTCCAATCTTTTCAATTTTCTGCTTCAGCTGATCTTAAAAGTGTCATTCTCTTCCTTGATCATGCCATTCAATATTATCTTTTCATCTCCTCTTCATTAAAAAAGGAAAAATGTAAAATGAATTTCGATTCGCCCTTGATATTAGCGCTCAGACAGATGTTGATACTATGAATGATAAAGAAATTCTTGTAATTGATTTAGAAAGTTTCACCGGACGAAGCTTCAATGGTATCAGACCGCAATGTCAGTGGCTTTGGTGCCTCTACCACTCAAAAAGAAAGAAAGAAGAAAAGAAAAGAAAAGAAAAGAAGGTGGCAGAGAGGAGGAGAGGGTATGTCTCACGAGGGATAAGGCAAAATGGCTCCCAAGTGCACTAAGGCATATGATGGGGAAGATGGTGTAAAAACGGACAGGAAGGAACTCTCCCACGTACGCCCGAGCTGGTATTTATATACCAGTCCATAGTCTAGATAGTAATGAGCAGCTTAGAACGGTAGTGAATTATTGATATCCGAATAATGATGGTTTTATGACGATTTATATGACATGTAAGTAACATCGATGGAAATGCGACATCATTCCGTTTACTCCCTCGACCTCATGTGTGTGATGAACATGTTAATATAGGGCTTCGCTTACACTGTGTAATATAACAAGGCCTTAAATCCACTGAACTTCACCCCTGATCTCTCCAGTGTCCTATTGCGCCCGATATTTCCACCAACCAACCTCAGCTGGAGAAACAACCATTGTCCTCCTCAGCAGAATGCTCATGGAGGTCACAGCGCCAGGCGGTTAGAAGTAGCAATCACCATCGGCCCCAGAGCTGACGGGGTCGTTGTCGTCCCAGGGAGAGCCAGGCTGAGAGTGAGCCACGCTCGGTTGGCTCATGGCTTGGTGGAGGTGAACGCCCTCTTTCCGGGGTCGTTCGCCGTGACCCATGGCCCGGAAAACGGCGCTGTGTTCTTTCTCGCGCGGCAGATGGGCGGAGGAATGGCGGTCGGTGTCTCTGTTTCTTTGCTTCATTGCCCCTTGTTTTGTCCACTTTTCTTCGCTCTCTCTCTCTCTCACACCCATTCCTTACACTCTTTTCTTCTATATCTTTCTTATATATATATATATATATATATATATATATATATATATATATATATATATATATATATTATATTTTATATATATATATATATATATATATATATATATATATATATATATATATATATATTATATTTTATATATATATATATATATATATATATATATATATATATATATATATATATATATATATATATATATATGCATGTATGTATGTATAAATATAATACTATCATCATATCATTGTTAGAAGTATCGTTATTACAATTATTATTATTATATCACCATTATTATTGCTGTTGTTGTTGCTTTTGTTATTATCATTATTATTGCCATCATCATTACTATTACATTTATTAATATCATCATCACTATCAATGAAATCATTTATATTATTATTACCATTATCATTAATATCGTTGTTTTAAATTTCCTTCTTATTGTTGCTATATTTACTTCATTTTTATATCATCGTCATCAATATTATTATATTTATTTTCATTATCATCATAATTACTTCTATTATTAATATTTTCATGATCATTTATTACTATTCTCATTATCATATTCATTATTAGTTATCTTCCTCAATATCGTTTTCGTCATCAGCATCAGCATTATTATCATTAGTATTATCCTTATCATGACAAATTTTATTATTATCAATTTCATTATCATTAGTAGTAATAGTTGTAGTAATAGAAGTAGTAGTAGCAGTGGTATCATTGTTGCGCAATGATAATATTAATATCAGTATAAGTAATCGTACTATTGTCAATATCATTTTTAACAATACATCACATTCACTGTTGTTCTCATTATAGAAATCGTCATAAATTTTGTTGGTATGTATTATCATACGCGCATGTATCAATACTCTTCCTTGCGTATGATAATCTTGACAGTAATTAACAACAGACCTTATTACTCTCCTTGTTCCAATTTAAAAAGATATTTGAATTGATAATTTCATATTTCTATCTCTTCTTTGTTTCCACAATATATCGGACGACGTAGAGAGAAGCAGACAAATACAATTTTAGATATTTCACTCAAGTTAAACCGATAGTAAGTTGAGTGTTGTTGGCAAATCACAATGCAGGAAAAAGGAAAGAGCATGGAGTTGATAAGAGGATGAAGAGAGGGTAGAGAAAAGAAGAATATCGAGAAGGCAAGCGTAGAGAGGAAGAGGGAGAGTAAACCAAAGGGAAAGAGAAAATGGGAAGAACAGTTTGGAGAAGAGGGAGAAGGGAGGTTGAGGAAATTTTGAGAGGGAGAGAAAGAGACGGTAAGGGAGATACTGGAAGGGAGATAAGGGAGAGCAAAAGCAGCGAAAGGAACAAGGAAGGAAAGAGATGGAAATGGAGGGAGGTAATGGAAGGAAAAGAACAAAGGACGTGAGGCATGGAGAATACGGAGAAGAAAATCAAGGACAAAAGCAAAGAAATATATAAATAAATAAAAAAATAGAAATGAAGAAAAGACCAAATAGAATAGCGAATGAAGAAAAACAAAGAAACATATGATTGGATGTAAAAAGGGATGACAAGGGAGCACAAGGTGTAAACACAGCCAACCCATCGTGGTTTCCAAGGAGAATAGAGTGTCATTGGATATTCCACCATCAAACACAGACACATACATACACGTGTACACATACCGTCAACAAACCTTCAAAAGCTTCAATCGGAGCAAGTGCTTTCTTTAGGTGAAAGATCAAAGTGTTTTTTGTAATGAACGATTTTTTCTTCAGGTGGCGGCGGGGATGAAAGAGATGCACCTTGTGGTAATCTTTAGATAACTTGAGATTGCTCGGAGGTCTCTTATTTCTATTATTATACACTTTATGTGACTGGTTTTTATCTTTTGTATCCTGAAGCTGTATTAGAATTATACAACTATTTTAAATTATTTTTATTTTCATATATTTTCTTTTACTATTCTGGCTTTGTTGCGTATTCTATATACTGTATTTATACTGTATGTATTATTATCATTGTTATCATTATTGTTATTATCTATTACTATTATCATTATCCGTATCATTATATTACTAATATTATTATTTTTCTTATTACTATGATCATTATTGTTATTGTAAATATTATAATCTTGTTATTGTCATCATCATGATTACTATCATCACTAATATAATTTTTACTCTCATACCAGTAATTATCACTGCTCTTGGTATGGGAAATATGTAATTTTCTGCAATACGCCAAACGATATTAGCAGCGTTGGATTCCTCTCGCCGTCTGCAATGCAAATATGTAGATTTACCGTTAGCGACAAACTTGGCCCTTATAGCAGGGGAGGGCATGGAAGGTTCCAGGGAAAATGTGGGGTTACATGACGCCAATAGTAAATGGGACAGTATACAATTACTAATTTGTGAATAAGTCCCTGCAATGTATAATGCAGGGGGCTTCGGCCCCCCGTGGGTGGGTGGGGGGATGTGCCACCCCCAACCCCCGCCCTGGAATATAAAGAATCCACCACGTATGTACGGCAGGATAGAGCGTTGCACAATTATAGGAGTATTGGGACATTCCCACAGAAGCAGCATACATTATATACTGAGAAGACTGTAATATAACCCAGATGAACAGTAGAGCGGTGATGGCCCGCTCTCTGCGGCCGGATGTGCCCAGCTCCCGGGGTTACACTGATAGCCTTGGAATGATATAACATACACTAGTAAGCCATATTTTAGGGTTAGTTACTAGATGGCAGTCATTATCCCATATACTTACTGAACTATGTCGCCATCAAATGCATGTGAATGTAGACTCGAGGTCGAATTTCCCGTCCTCTGGAAACCACGAGATACGTGTTTACAAGAGGAATAATACGGTCGAATTTCCATTCTTCTGGAAACAAAACGAGATACTGGTTCACAACAGGTATGGTTCAGACCTGCCAGCCGCCGTCGTGTTGGTTGCTCAGCCATAGTCGCCGCGATGGTCGACAGCCAGCACGCCTGGACGTAAATAAAAAGAGGTTCAGATGTGATCGGGCCGTGGCGATCAGTAAGCAGAAGAGGCGGAAGTATGGGCGATGTTCATGGGTACTTTCTCTGAGCAATCCCACCTCGATGTTGAAACACTGCTAATTTTCGTGATCTTTGTCAGGGAATGGTTCACGTACCGGCTCAAGCGGCACGAGTTGAGAGTGAACAAGAAGAGCTTCACCGTCTGGTCAAGTTTCTGATGGGACGTAATGGTTCCCTGGGCTCTTAATCGGCAGGGTATGATCGGGGGTTAAGGAACGATCGTCGAGATAGACGAGAGCAAGTTCGGTTGCCACAAGTACAACTTGGGCCAAATAATTGACAGCCAGTGGGTCTTCGACGGTATCTGCAGGGAAACGTGGATCTCTTCCTCGTTCCATTAGAGGATCGGACCAGCGACACTCTTGCAGTTGTTAGGTAACTGACCGCTCTCCAGGTCGATCATCATCTCCAATTGCTGGAAGGCCTACAACTGCCTCTCCCAGGAGGGGTACCAGCACCTGACCGTCAACGACTCTTACCACTTCATAGATCCAGACACGTTAGCTTTTATGAACACGATCGAGCGGCAATGGAAGGAGGCCGGAGGAAGGTACCACTCAGTGGTCGCAGGAAGAAGCACTTCGCCTAAACGTGAGGATGTCTGCTGAAACGTTGCTGTATCCTCCGGCCTAGGACCTCCTGCCGGAAGCACACTGCCTCCTCCTTCAGCATTAGCTGAGCAACCTCCCAAGCCTTAGTTCTATATGATGTAATCACCCATTATAATTCTTACAACATATACTGGTCAGAAATATCATCGTTCTCCATGTTAAGGAATATTACTCAGGCGTGGAAACCAGAGAAGGGGCGGCGCGTACATATTCTTGAGAGGAGGAGAAGTATATACAGATAATATCCGTCTATTCCATGACCTTATGTTTATATTGTTGCCTTTGTTTGTTTGTCAGTTTGTTGGTTGTTTGTTGTTTGTTTTAATGTCAGCAGGATGATTCAAAAAGTTGACAAGAGATTTTGATGAGAATTTTACCAGAGGTGTCTTAGCCTAATTTATACGTCATTACATTTTGGTGGTTTTGGTGGAGCATGATTTGGATTCAGGATTTTGTTGTTTTTTTCTCTCTCTCTCTCTTCAAAAAGTTATATATAGATTTTCATGTTTTTTTGTTACCAGAGGTGTCTTAGCCGAACCTGTATTCCATTAAATTTTGTTGGTGATCCGGATCATTTAGCAAATATACCCCTACTTTGGGGGAAGGGGGATTTATAGTTCAAAACATTTCGCTGCAGGATGAAACTGACGGAATATGATCCTCTATATGACCGGCATATTATTTGTATATATATATTTTTTATCTTTTTTATATGCTGCCCAGATTTTATATATTCCGAAAAATATAAGGTTGGCCTCACATTATGTAAGACTATGAGCTTCCTGAAAATCTCAATTTTTTATTATATTTAATCTTTAGTCACAATAACCGATTTTTTGCGCTAAGAATGAACATCAAAATATTTCGGTGCACATCGAAAGTAGATGCTACCATCTTATAAATAACAGGTGGACCTTTAAAAATTCACGGGAGGTTCGGAGGCCCTGAAACTCTTTGGAAATGCATATAACTGAAAATCGGCGTTGGGAGACTTTGGCAAAAAAAAAAAAAAAAAAAAAAAAAAAAAAAAAAAAAAAAACTTGGTAGATGATCCCCATAAGGGACTGCTACTGCCGTCAACCGAGATAGACCGTCTAACCACGTCTATATAATAAGCAATAACGCCAAGTTATATTACCATTCTTTTCATAAAGGCAATAATAGTAATATTGATGATAGTGACGCTGCAATGACTCCTTTATCGTTATCATATTTTTTATTACCCTCAACATTATCTTGATCTAAATTATCGTGCATTTATTTGATGAACTATAACAAGGCACACGTAACAATTCCAGAACGGTATTTTGTGGACACTAAAACTGTACTACAAGTATATTAAAACAATGAATGAAGAAGAAAACGGAGGTCGTAGATTACGCGCAACAAAGATTAAATAGAATTAACAAAGGAACTTCAACATTGTGTTCTTCAAAAGGTTTTCATCGAAAAATCCCACGGCAGGCTTCCATATACATTACACACACGTGTATGTGTAGAGGCAACAAACTTTAAGTCGTTCAGAAAAGGAAACTTCGTTTTTGATCCCTTTCGTTTGTGAGGTTGTGGGGGCCTTCAAAGATACTTTCGAGATAAACTTTAATTCCCTCGCGTGTGGAGAGATACCGGTGTGATCTTTTCTCGTGCCTTGTATATTTCTTGAAAGGGAAAATTTTACCCCTTTAGTAGAGTACGAAGTGTGATCGTCGTGGAATTTCGTTTCTCGAACGCGCGCGTACACACACACGCACATACATAAACATGTACACATAAACACAGTGCCTAGTATTTTTATTTCATTTACTTCAAAAGAACGAGCCAGAAATTATATCATTGATATCTTTTCTTATATGACGAATACCGTATAAGCTGTAAATTACCATTGTCAAAATTACTTGTCAAATGATTGTCATAATTACTGCAGTAGAAGTGATGGTATTGATAACTATTACCATGACGACCATCATTATCGTAACTATCGCTGAACTAATGATATTAATATTAATCATTTTTTTCTGCTACTACTAGCAGTAGTAGTAGCAGTATCATCATCAATCACCGTGATTACCATTATAATTATTACTTCTAATATGAGTATCATTGTCATCGTCTTCATT
>NC_091575.1:14940554-14943054 GCF_042767895.1 Penaeus vannamei | reverse complement strand
ATATATATATATATATATATATATATACATTATATATATATATATATATATATATATATAAATATAAATATATATATAATTTGTATATATATATATATATATATATATATATATATATATATATATATATATATATATATATATACATATATATATAAATATATACATATATATATATACATTATATATATATATATATATATATATATATATATATATATATATATATATATATATATATATATATATATATATATATATATATATATATATATATATATATATATATATATATATATACATATTTACATATTGTATGTTAAACTTCAAATGTTTCCCTTCAAATGACTTTATCTTTTCTAGAGGTAAAAGTAAACTGAATCATGCCAGTCAGTTATTGTAGGAGCTGCCTCTTTAAATTCTGACTAGATGTGTTCGCGTTGATTCTTGAACAAGTAATATTGATTAACATCACATATCCTCAACAAAATAAAGAAAAGAAAAATTAAAATATATATTTGTCATTTCTCTTACGCTTAACGGGAGTTCCACGTGTGTCCTACCCCCTTTTTTCAATTCGTTGATAATATTGTATCCAAAAAAAGTAAACCTTAATATTACTTAAGGATATCAAATTTTCATATGCTTTTTATTGATGCAGTAAAATCAATGAAATAACTTACTTAGTCTCATCCTCATTCGTGGCTGCGGATATCTTGAATAAAGTTGAGGACAAAGAGAGAGAGAAAGAGAGCGTCAGAAAGACAGACAAGGAAAGAGAGAGAAAGAAAAAGCGGGAGAGGGAGAGTGCGAGAGAGAAAGATGGAGTGTGTGTGTGTGTGTGTGTGTGTGTGTGTGTGTGTGTGTGTGTGTGTGTGTGTGTGTGTGTGTGTGTGTGTGTGTGTGTGTGTTGTACCTTGATTGGTGGATAAGGAAGACTGTTTATAGGTGGATAAAGAAGATCCTTAATAGATGAATAAGGAATAGGGATAAGACCTTTGGCAGGTGGATAAGGAAAAATCTATAACTGGTGGATAAGGAATAGGGATAAGAAAGATCTTTGACCGTTAGATAAGGATTCTTGTGGAAGATCTCACCATAGATCCCTCAGAGATTTTAGTTGCTGGAGGAACTCGACAGGTCAGTTGAGCTGAATTCGGTCGAAGAGAAATAGAGGCCAAAGTTGTAATAGAGAATAGTAAATGGAGGTTGACGAATAGGCAAAAAGAATAAGTAAATATGTAAATAAAAGGAAATATATTTTTTTTAAACGCCGGAGAAATAAATAAGATAAAAAAAAAGGGAAATGTGGGGTTGGAGAATAGGCAAAAGGAAGAGTAAATAGATAAATATACGAAATATATAGACAAAAAACACGCCTAAGAAATATTTAAAAAAAATAATTGTAATAATTGGAAATAGAGGCCCACGTAGAGGCCAAACAGAGTTCTACAACGTATAAAAAAAATCGATGGTGCAGGTTTTGTAAGCAATAATCTGAAGGAAAGCTTTAACTAGTAGACTTCCCTCATCGTCCTCGATTTTATCTACGAAGCTTTATTCCATCACAACACTATCACTAAGGATCTCATTGTAATATAATAAGACTCCTGTAGTACATGTACATGTTATCAAAAACCCTAAATCATATCATATTGTAGTAAGGGAGATTCTGGACTGTATTATCAGCGACACTAGTACGTAACAACATAATTCTGTTTTGGATATCTACGTATGCTAGTGTCCGTGGAAATGAGTGAAAACTAAGAAAGAATATCATTAAGCGTATAGGAGATTTAGGATTGTGTTAACAGCGAGACTAGCACGCAACAATATACTCCTGTATTGGGTGTCTGCGCATTTGTCCGTGGGAATGAGTGAATACTAAAATAAGAATATTTATAGGCGTGTAAGGTTTAGAACTGTATTGCCAGTGAGACTAGCACGCAACAATATAATTCTGTATTGGGTGTCTGCGCATTTGTCCCTGAGAATGTGTGAAGACTAAGAAATATATATATCATTAAGCGTATAGGAGATTTATTACTGTATCACCAGCGAGTCTAGCATTTAACAACAAAATTCTATGGTGGATGTGTGCGCATGTTAGTGTCCCTGGGGGTGAGTGAAGGGTGTACTGTCAGCGAGGCTAGCACTTATGAACATGATTCTGTGTTGGGTGTCTGCGGTGTCTGCGCCTGTTAGTGTCCGTGGGAATGAGTGAAGACCAAGTCAGCTGCCGCCTAATTTTTTTTAGACTCGTATCTCTCTCCCACACACTGCCATGAAAATCCAACATTAAATACTTTCAGAGATTTTAATGCATACTGATATATGCAAATATCTTTAAATGTGCGTCTATATGGAGGGGGATTTTAACGGCTTTAGCTTTTTATCATGCTAATTCACACATCAGAGTACACTGTTAATGATCATGGCTGTTGAACGATCTGTTGGTTTTGAAAATCAACCCCGTGCAAAAGAATAACTTCGATTCCCT
>NC_091575.1:14893054-14900554 GCF_042767895.1 Penaeus vannamei | reverse complement strand
AGATGTAAACATAGGTATTTTGATCAACTGCATCAGGTAGATCTTACAGCACTTAGTCTGGACGCTAGTAGTGTCGCAATCTTTGCGAGGAATTTCTTACCCTGCCTGAGCTTAGGGAGGCAATCTCCAAGGCGAAGGGTGAGGAGGCTGCTTGCATATGCGATATCCCTGCTGAACTGCTAAAGGCTGGGGGTGAGCCTATGGCACAGGACCAACTATAGCACGTTTCCCCGTGGGTGACCCTGCTTATCAGGTTGTCTCTTTACGAGATAATCCTGCGTGGACGAGGCCCGTGGGCGATATAGGAAGTCGTGGCTTGGGCAGCTCGACGGGCCGAAGCCCTGCCTGTCGGCTCGTCATGAGCGACCGCCCTGGTGGGAAGCGAAGGGTGGATGCTGCTTGCACCCCCGTCGGCGTCAGCTCCGTTGATTGATTGGGAGATTTAGATAGACAAATAGATGTGGATCGATAAAGGGATAGATGAACAGAAAGACAGATAGAGGGATATATACATACAAATCTGTAACTAAAGTCCAACACATTTATTACTCAGCTTGTTTAAGACTGATCATGTATATTCTCTCTATCTATCTATCTATATATCTATCTATATCTATATCTATCTATCTATCTATCTATCTATCTATCTATCTATCTATCTATCTATATATATATATATATATATATATATATATATATATATATATATATATATATATATATATATATATATATATATATAAATCTTGCTGACTTGCGTTCAATACGCGAGCTTCCAGTGAATGGTAACCTCGGCAATTCCTTGCAGACAGGGGGAGATTTAGAAGCAAAATAAAACAGACAGTATGTCACAACAAAGAATATCCATTGTAACTAATAGAATTAAAACTAAATCTAAATCTTGCACTGTCAGTCTCTCCTGTCATGGTTGTTTTAAATTAAATATTTACAACTATTCATTCGGTCTACAAAAGACTACATCAATCTTTATAACTGTAATCACAATTCATCGATCCCCTTTGTTCCATCAGTGGTTTTATTTTAAAGCTATTCGTAGCATTCGTTCTCCGACCTTTGCCGCAACTACTAATTTTAGTAAAAGTAACCTGTATTTTTCCTTATTCTCTTCACTATATTTGTCTCCAAATTTCACCCAGCCTGAAAAAGATGTTATGTGTGTTTCCCTTTTTCTTTTTTAAATCTTCCTATCGGGATCTAAAAAATGTATTTCAACTATCTGAAATTTTGAAACATCCTTTGGTCTATCTGGATATTGTTTATGGTATACAGATCTATGTTTTCCAATTATATAAAACTTTCTTTCTATCTTTTCATCAAAAATATGCATGTTACTCTATACACCTTTCTATGTAGTTAAATAATATCTACGACCTTTTTCCGTTTCCTATTAATCTATTTGTGTCTATGTTTGTATATCATATCCATATCAGTGTTCAAATCTCTCTCTCTCTCTCTCTCTCTCTCTCTCTCTCTCTCTCTCTCTCTCTCTCTCTCTCTCTCTCTCTCTCTCTCTCTCTCTCTCTGACTCTCTCTCTCGCTCTCTCTCTCCCTCTCTATCTGTCTATCTATCTATCTATCTATCTATCTATCTATCTATCTATCTATCTATCTATATATATATATATATATATATATATATATATATATATATATATATATATATATATATATATATATATATATATATATATATATATACATATATATATGTATGTATAACTATATTTATGTGACTGTATATATATACATATACATATACATACTTACATAAATAATTAAATCCATCTATCTGTCTGCCTGTCTTTTTATCTAATCTATCTTAAACTATCTTTCCATCGATCTAACTACAGGAATGTACAAGCTATCTATCCATTTATCTACTTCTGTCTCTTCCGATCAGAAAAAAATACCGTCCTTTACAAAAGTATTTCACTAAATCGAACTTAATGCAAAAGAGTTATAAATAAACATGACCTCAGACGATCACAAGTTTGCTGAACTGACTGACTATTTTTTAAGGTCAAGTGGAGGTAAGCTGCAATATGTATTTAAGGTTTAAGTTGGTTTGCTTTTTGTTTTGTGTTTTTGCTCATGCCAGTATTGATACTGTGCGTGTGTGTGTGTGTGTTTGTGTGTGTGTGTGTGAGAGAGAGAGAGAGAGAGAGAGAGAGAGAGAGAGAGAGAGAGAGAGAGAGAGAGAGAGAGAGAGAGAGAGAGAGCAGGAGGATGGGCAGGGAGGGACGGAATAACAAAAAACGAGCGAGAGAGATACTGAGACACAGAAGGTTTTCTGTATACAAACACACACACACACACACATACATACATATATATATATATATATATATATATATATATATATATATATATATATATATATATATATATATACATATATATATATAATATATATATATATATATATATATATTTATATATATATATACATACATATTTATATATATATATATATATATATATATATATATATATATATATATATATATATATATATATATATATATATATATATATATATATATATATATATATATATATATATATATATATATATATATGAGCACATACACGCACACATGCACACATATATATACACGCGCGTGAAGGCACAAGAACCCTATAAAATGTCTCAGAGACTCTCAACTCTTTGGCATCGAGAGCAGCAATAATTTCTTGTCTCCACTTACATCTAAAATAATGAATAGTATTTGTTATTTTCTCCTTGTCTTTGTAATAAATCGAGCATTATGTATTAGAGGTCAAGGCTATCGGTACAAAGGAGTTTAAATTCCCAACTGGATTCTATAACGTAGAGGGTATGTGTTTATCTCTCTCGGAAACTGGTAAGAAACATTAAAGGAGGAAAGAACATCAAAACTGAATAAACATGGCACGGAGGGATACTGTCCATAAAGGGAAATATATGGTTCGTATCCAGTGAGATGGAACGCATAGTGTATCGATATCGCTGAGGTTTCACGAATTTGTTATTATTAGAATGAATATATAACATTAAAAACACGATTATGACGATAGCACATATGCATTATTGTCAAAACCTCATGTCTGGGAGTTGATGAGGAGGAGGAAATACATGTATTTCTTGTGGAAAAATGTTCAGAAAATGTAAGAGAGAAAGAACAAAAAAGGAAAAAAAAAAGAAAGAAAATAAAAGGATACAAGGCCACGTGACAAGAAAAGAAATATGTTCGTATATTATTCAGTGAGATGGAATGCATTGTATACCGACAACTCTGAGGTATTATGAAACCTTCCATTGCTGAATCAGTTCCCTCTGAGATCGGACCTTTAGTCTAAAATAACAATCATGGTGCGGAGGGGGAATGTGAATGTCTATTGTGGAAATTAAAAAGAAGAGAAGAGAAAGGAAAAAATAAATGTCAGAGGAGATAATGTCAGCAAAAGGAAATAAGTAAGTTCGTATCTCGGAACGAATCCCTAATGTGCTGAATCAGTTATCATTAAGATTACGTTATGCGATTAAGCTTTGCGATTACGAGGCTAACAATGGACTAGACTTTTTTTCCATCCTTTTCTTTGCGTTTCCGTATGAACTCTACGTATGCAAATGGCTCGACCCTATCCCTCTGGCGGAGTACCACTGCTCCCATGTAGAAGGAAAGGGAAATCTCACTCTCTCTCTCTCTCTTCCTTTCTTTCTCTTTCTTTCTTTCTTTCTTTCTTTCTTTCTT
Organism: Penaeus vannamei; assembly: GCF_042767895.1. Classification (NCBI taxonomy): domain Eukaryota; kingdom Metazoa; phylum Arthropoda; class Malacostraca; order Decapoda; family Penaeidae; genus Penaeus; species Penaeus vannamei. The sequence goes on along the minus strand of NC_091575.1, from coordinate 14,896,799 downwards.
TCTTTCTTTCTTTCTTTCTTTCTTTCTTTCTTTCTCTCTCTCTCTCTCTCTCTCTCTCTCTCTCTCTCTCTCTCTCTCTCTCTCTCTCTCTCTCTCTCTCTCTATCTATCTGTTGCTCTCTCTCTCTCTCTCTCTCTATCTGGTGCTCGCTCTCTCTCTCTCTCGCTCTCTCTCTCTCTATATATATATATATATATATATATATATATATATATATATATATATATATATATATATATATATATATATATATATATATATATATATATATATATATATATATATATATATATATATATATATATATATATATATATATATATATATATATATACATACATATATATATATTTTTTTTTATTTATATATATATATATATATATATATATATATATATATATATATATATATATATATATATATATATATATATATATATATATATATATATATATATATATATTCATATATATATATATATATATATATATATATATAAATATATATATATATAAGAAATGAAAATAATAATAAAAGCAGTAATGATAATAAGAACGTAAGTAATAGAAATTATTATTATTATCATTATTATCATCATTATTACTGTCTACTGCCTTTGATGACATTTCCTTTCGAAGTAGAATCTTTTTATGTACCAGGTATCACTATATAGATACTTGCATAGATACTTCTGTTTTGCTGAAAACAAGAAAGAATAAAGAAACTCGGATGTGTTTTTTCTCTTAAATTTAAGACACTTTTTGGAAGAAATACAAATATAGCTTCTGTAAAAAAAAAAAAAAAAAAAAAAAAAATATATATATATATATATATATATATATATATATATATATATATATATATATATATATATATATATATATATATATGTTTTTATATATATCTATATTTATATATACATATACATATATATATATATATATATATATATATATATATATATATATATATATATATATATATATATACATAAATATATATATATATATATATATATATATATATATATATACATAAATATATATATATACATAAATATATATATATATATATATATATATATATATATATATATATATATATATATATATATATATATATATATACAGCACGTATCCGCCAGAGAAAACCCGGAACACTTCTAGACGTTCATTAACCAGTATTAGCGCATGAGTCTAATACTAATGTCTAAATATACAATACGATCGTTACTTTGTGAGGCTGAGCGAAACTATTTTCTTTTATTGTATGATTAAGACTCACTGCTCGGAGGAACCACAGACTGGATATCATTATTATTATTATTATTATTATTATTATTATTATTATTATTATTATTATTATTATTATTATTATTATTATTATTATTATTATTATTATCATTATTATTATCAATATTATCATTATTACTATTATTATTATTACTATTATTATTATTATTATTATTATTATTATTATTATTATTATTATTATTATTATTATTATCATTATTATTCTAATCTTCAATCTTTCCGAATAACATCACTGAAATATTATCATAAGTTGCATTTTATTCAATTTTATGTAATGAATAGTATGTGTATAAAACGGAGGAATATGAGGTTATTAGTCTTACACTTATTAATAAGAGATATGTACATTTTTTAAATATAATTAAGAGCGTGTTATCTAAATATTTATGCCAGAATTCCCCTTGTGTGTATTAATGATTTTATGCTGTAATGGTATTTGTAAAATGTTGAAAACAAGCCAGTTCAAATACAAGATTTTATTACAATCTAGTTGGAATGTGAAATTTTTATCCAATAACATAATTCATATCGGCCGACGCTTGTATATAAAACAAATTCTTAGCCCTAAAGCTGAACAATTATTATATGAATATTGAACTCATAAAAGTAATAATGTATCTCGTTTCCCCCTCTCCCTTTCACCACCTCTCTCTCTCTCTCTCTCTCTCTCTCTCTCTCTCTCTCTCTCTCTCTCTCTCTCTCTCTCTCTCTCTCTCTCTCTCTCTCTCTCTCTCTCTCTCTCTCTCTCTCTCACTTGCTTTTCTCCCCCTTCCTTTCGCTATATCTGTTTATCTATCTTGTCTCCCGTTATATCTATCAGTGTTTATTATGTATTCGTAATCTTGCTTTTATCTCTTCCAAACTGTCACTATGTTTCTTAGTTGTCTTTCGGTCTCAATCGGTAAATTTTGTTTCTTTCTGTTCCTTGTCCTTAGCGCCACTATTTATTTATTTAATTATTATTTGATTTTTCATTTGTTTGTCTCTTTCATGTCATCCTTTGTATTTCATAATCTTGATCTTACGCTTGGGTTTTCTTTTTCTTTTTTCTTTCTTTAGTTTTCTTCAATCTTTCACAGTCTCCATAAGTATTTCACAGTTTCTGATTCTTATGCTGTCGCGCAGTAATTGCCCCCCCCCCCCTCTCTATTTATCTATCTTTCTCCTGTTTTTCTTTCGTTTTCTTTCTTTCGTTTCGCTCTCTTTCTTTCTTTCCTTCTTTCTCTCTCTCTCCTCAGGATTCCTTAATCTCTCTCAAATTCTCTTTCACTTCCCCAGTCTTATTAGAATTTCTCACTTCTCCATCGTCGTCTGTTTCCCAGAGTTTCAATTTCTCACAATCCTTTGTACTGTTTTCCCTCCACAGGGTTTGATAATATTCTATTCTTCCACACTCTTTCATAATCTTCAAGTGTTCCATTAACTATCTAAGGCTTCCTTTTAGTCTTTAAAAATCTCTCACAATCTTTAGAAATCTTTTACATCCCTTCAAGAGGAGCCCAAGATGGAGATTCTGAAAAGGAAAAAAATGGCTACTTGTCCGTATGATATATGTAGTACATTCACTTACGTCTGATAGATGGGAGAACACAGAAAGTTGTCATTGATGGATGGGTGGGCGAAGGTGAGATAAAAGAGGAGAGAGAGAGAGAGAGAGAGAGAGAGAGAGAGAGAGAGAGAGAGAGAGAGAGAGAGAGAGAGAGAGAGAGAGAGAGAGAGAGAGAGAGAGAGAGAGAGAGAGAGAGAGGGAAATGACAGACTGTCGCGGCTTTAGATGACGATAACAACAGCTATAATGTAAGTTGGTGATAATAATTATATTGTTAGTAATGATAATGATGATAATAATGATAATGATAATAATGATAATGATAATGATGATGATAATGATAATGATGATGATAATGATAATGATGGTAATAATGATAATGATGGTAATAATGATAATGACAATGATGATAGTAATGATAATGATAATCATAATGATAGCAATATTGGTGTTTTTAAAACTTTCGTTATTATTTGATATTAATTTTATCATAATTCTTTCATATCATCAACAGTAGTAATAATGGTGAAAAATAATAATCTTAACCAAAATTATGATATTGCTGATAAAAATTATGAGAATCCTAATAATAATAAAGATGATAATGATAATTATAATATTGTAATTAATAAAATTAATAATAAATATGATAATGCTAACATTTATAATGGTAAATTGATTACCGTTATTATAATTGTCACTAATATTTCAGACTATTATCGCAAATATTAATTATGATGATGATAATGATTATAACAATGATAACAATAACGATAATAACGATGATGATGAAGAGTTGTGTTGCCATTACACAAAATTCCAACATGACATGATCTGCTAAAATAGTGACTAATGGAAACCAAACAGACCTGAAATGATTAAC
>NC_091575.1:14865554-14868054 GCF_042767895.1 Penaeus vannamei | reverse complement strand
CACACACACACACACACACACACACACACACACACATATATATATATATATATATATATATATATATATATATATATGTGTGTGTGTGTGTGTGTGTGTGTGTGTGTGTGTGTATGTGTGTGTGTGTGTGTGTGTGTGTGTGTGTGTGTGTGTGTGTGTGTGTGTGTGTGTGTGTGTGTGTGTGTGTGTGTGTGTGTGTGTATGTGTGTGTGTGTGTGTGTAAGTGTGCGTGCGTGCGTACGTGCGTGCGTGCATGTGTGTGTGAGTGTGTGTGTGTGTATGTGTTTGCCAGCATACATGTCACGACCTGGACACACACTTTTTGCTGAGATAAACGGACACAGCAAGAGAAAAAAAGAGCAACAAAATATCAACAAAAGAAATATTAACAAAAAGAGGGACTGTGATATGACAAGCGAAACGAAAAAATAAATAGATAACAGAAAGCAGGAAAGATGGGCAAAAAAAAAAAAAAAAAAAAAAAAAAAAAAAAAGCCATACATTTCCAAAACAAACTTTCTCCCTTTTTCTGCCCTGTATCACGCCAAACGGTCACGTGACCACGGCGAGGCTTGGCTGTCCATCACTTAGGGCAGCGAATCCCAGTCGGCAAAGGATGGCTTACCCTTTGAATTGACTTTTAACGAGACAGGATATAGATACTGTGAACGTCATCGATATAGCTGTAAACTGTATCTGAACTTAGATAAGTCTGAATTACATCTAGATAAGAAAACTGAATTGTCATAGAATATTAATTAATATAATCAGGTATATGATATCAAAGGAAGTAAAAGAAAAAATCTTGAACAAATAAATAGTAATTACATTTCCAAAATTACAAATAAATGTAACAAATGATAAATGTAACAATAAATGTAACAAATAATAAATGTAACCAATATATATAACAAATAAATGAAACAAATAAATGTAACAAATAAATGTAATAAAACCCAGCACCTTCAAATAAATAAATCAAATCAAATAAAGCAACACATTTTCACAAAGATGAAGTGCGGAAAGTCGTTCATGAAGATCACTCAGAAAATATGTGAATTATCAATAATGATTAACCCGAGTTACTTGATCATACGACAAAGCAGCTTCTTAACCGCACGAAGAAAAAGGGAATTTCGTTCACAGCTTGAAATTCCGTCCAGCAGAAATGTCGAAATATATTTGTCGAAACCGCAGTTCAGCTTTGTTAGACCCGGAGCCTCGTGGTTGTTAGCGGATCCATAGTCGACACTTTTACTCGAAGCCGCAGGAGCCGAGTAGGGAATTAGCGGAAGGGTCTTCGTAATGCCGGGAACGAGAGAACTGTAATAGCTCTATATGTATCTATTAGTGCACACGAACGCACACAGCCGCGCGCGAACAGACACAGCCGCGCGCAAACACACACACAAACACACACACACACAAAGGCATACACATGCACATACACACACAAACACACACACACACACATACACACCCATACACACACACACACACATACACAAACAAACACACACACTAACACATACACACACACATACAATGTACACGAACACACACAGCCCCGCGCGAACACACAAACACACACACAACCACACACACACGCGCGCACGCACACACAAACACACACACACACACACACACAAACACGACCACACAAACACGACCACACACGCACACACACACACACACACACACACACAAACACGACCACACACACACACATACCCAAGAAAAAGAAATTCTTACTCTCCCGAATCTCGCTCGTGATTTGATCGGAAGCCGAATCATTCCGTGTCGAATGTCAATTGTTAATCGCGTTATTTCTCTTCTCTTCGCGAAGGGGAAGAGAAAGAGAGGGACTAAAGAAGAGAAAGAGGATTAAGGAAGAGAGAGAGGGAGACTAAAGAAGAGAAAGAGGGAGAATAAGGAAGGGAGGGTGACTAAAGAAATGAAAGAGAGGGATTAAAGAAGAGAAAGAGGATTAATGAAGGGAAAGAGGGTGACTAAAGACGTGAAAGAGGATTAAGGAAGAGAGAAAGGGAGACTAAAGAAGAGAAAGAGGGAGAATAAGGAAGAGAGGATGACTAAAGAAATGAAAGAGAGGGAGTAAAGAAATGAAAGAGAGGGACTAAAGAAGAGAAAGAGGGTGACTAAGGAGAGAAAAAGGGTGACTAAGGAAGAGAGAGGGGGAGACTAGAGAAGAGAAAGAGAGAGACTACAGAGAGAAAGAGGGTGATTAAGGAAGAGAAAGAGGGTGACTAAAGAGAGAAAAAGGGAGACTAAGGAAGAGAAAGAGGGTGACTAAGGAAGTGAAATAGAGAGAATAAGGAAGATAAAGGTGGTGATTAAGGAAGATAAAGAGAGTAATTAAGGAAGAGAAAGAGAGAGATAGTGAGACAACAAGTAAAGGGATGAGGATCGGATACAAGGAGGGAGAAAGGGAGAGAGAGAGGGGAGGGAAAGAAAGAGAGGGGGAGAGAGAGACAGAGAAAGA
>NC_091575.1:14855554-14860554 GCF_042767895.1 Penaeus vannamei | reverse complement strand
TTTTTACATCGGTAAAAAGAGCTGATGATCATTGGTCATTTCCTGGTTTTGTCGTCCTACATGAGGGTTTTTTTCTATCAGATACAGATGGTTCAGTCTGGATGGACAGAGAAATACATATGTAAATAGATAGCAAGAAAAAAACTGTTTACAACCTGGGCCTAAACTATTACTACGTGCTCAGCATATTTATGTCTTGTGTGTGTGCGTGCGTATGTGAATGTGAGTGTGTGTGTTTGTATGGGAGAGAGTGCGTGTCTGCATCGGTGCGCGCGCGCGTGGTCATCTTGCAAACCCTCATGTTCTGTAGGTATACACACTTACGCTAAGTGCAGTGGCCGCGAGTTTTCTTCTTAACCTTCCCTTCCCGAATTTCACTGAACTGAACTTCAAAACACAAACACATGCGCACAATCACAAACAAAAGCCAAAGCCCACTCATACACATACAACGGAGAGTGTTCGTACACACACGCAAACAGACACGAAACAAAACAAAGAAAAAAAAAGAAAGCATGCAAACATTCCCTTTTTCTTCTTTTTTTTCATCCTGATAACCATCTAAGCCAGAGTTCCCATCCAGGGGACTTTCCGAGGGGTCATGGAGCGATATGAAAAGAGTGACGTTTAATCAAACCGATTTTTCCAAACCTACAGTACATATAATTTTATCTCACATATCAGATTGTCCCATAGCTACTGACACCATAACAGAATTCATAACTAGAAATAACTGAATCTGAAAAGATGACAGATACTGCACAGGGCCATGGACATTATGACATATTGGTCGGCGGCCACTGACTGAAAAGGGTTGGGAACCACTGCTCTACACTCTGTGAACGGCATGAAAGGTTAAGTAAATTTTGGTGCCACTCTGTAGCGTTGCTTCCAGGTTGGAGTTGTTTTGTTTTCTGTGAGGTGTGTTTATAAATACTTCCTTTCGAGACCGACTATTATTTTTTTTTTTTTTTTTTCTTTTTGTCCTTTCATGTTTTCTTTTAGAGGGGTTTGGTGTCAAACTGTCAGTACGTTTTATTTAATCAAAAACGTACGCACTGAGTGGCGCTGTAGTCTATTTGTGGGTGATGCTGTGGGTGATAAATAAAGATGAAAATAACAATAAGCGCAATAACTTGTTCTCAGTGAGTACGCAATGAAATTCTGATTGTGTGACAAAAAAAAAAAAAAAAAAAAAAAAAAAAAAAAAAATATATATATATATATATATATATATATATATATATATATATATATATATATATATATATATATATATATAATTAAATAAATAAATAAAATCACACAGCAGCCATATATTTAATCTATTCTGACCTTATTTGAGTCCTTTCTTTTCTCTCTTATTCCTCCCTTCTTTTTATCTCTCTTCCTACCTTTCACTCATTTTATTCTCTCTCTCCCTTACCCAACCCTCTCCTTTGCCCAACCCTCTCCCTTTCTTTCCTGCTCTCATTCCCTCCCCTTTTCTCTGTTTTTCTCCCTCTCTGTCTCCTTCCCCTCTCCCTTTCTTTTTTCACTTTTTCCACTACCGCCCCTTTCTCTGTGTCGTCCCTCTTTGTGCTGAACAAACGTATGACTAAAAGAAAAAAAAATATGATGGAATAATCAGACCGATTCTGAATTATAAAAGCTATATCACAATGATTTTGAAAATAGATTGTTTAATGTGCAAAGAGGAAATTATTTTTTTTTAATGTTCAAAGAGGATTTTTTTTTTTTTTTTTTTTTTTTTTTTTTTTTAGAATTCGGGTCTAGAATCACCGTCTCTAATGTGAAATAGCATTGTCTTCGTTTTCTGTGTACGGAGTAGACGTCAGGGACACAGAGTGGGTTATTTGCACATGCATTTATATTATGTAGTTTTCTAATACACTAAAGCTTAAGGCTAAGAGACAACTTTTTTCTCTTTTCTTTTGTTTCTTTTTTCTTTTTCTTTTTTTTTTTTTAGACATTATTCCAAAATTATCCATGTTGCAATGCTTAGGGATATAAGTAATGTCATGTCACGTGAAGATGACGGTCTTTTTCAAGGAAAATAGATGGACAGCGAGTTTAAAACCTTCATTCCAGTTATTCTATAAATAAACATATATATATATATATATATATATATATATATATATATATATATATATATATATATATATATATATATATATATATATATATATATATATATATATATATATATGCATAAAAAACATGTATATTTATATTGATACATATGTATATACTTGTGTGTATATAGAAAGATAGAGAGATAGACAAACAGACTGACATAGACATAAATACAGATAAAAAAAAATCGCGCAAATTCCATTTCTCCCAATTCTGTCTTTACTGCCTCCTCCTCTTCCCAGAATCCCGGAAAAGAAAGTCTGCATTTAGACCCGGGTCGTCGCTGCAGGGAACACGCCCGGAGACCCTTCTACCGTCGACGACCGCTCACATGCAACTGACACGATTCATTTCACTTCTGTGTACAAAGAGCTTTTGTCCCCGTGGCTCGGCCTCGTTTGCAGATGTTTTCATTTTTTTCAATTCCTTTTTTTCTCTCTCTCTCTCTCCCTCTCTCTCTTACTTTTTTTCAGTCCGGCTCAGGCGCGTGCGAGGAGAGTTGTTTTTATTGCATTTTTTATAGAAAGGGATTAATCTATATGACTGAGATTGAGAAAAAAAAGGAAGATTTGAAATCAATCGATGGAATTATCAGAATAATGAAGAACATTTGTGTTCATTAGGAATTACATTGCGTTTAAAAGCATATATTTTTGCATGTCTTACTATGAATGTAATTTTATCCTCCCATTTTTTGTATGCATTAAGGATATAAAAGTATTTATATGTAAAGAGTATAAAGTGAAGACATAAGAAATAACTAAAGAAAGGTGTAAAGTGATACTGATTTACTGTACTAATTTTCTATAAGTAATTTCCATTTCATATTACCAATACTATCAATGAAACCTCTTACTCTTCTTTCAACACATATTTGCCTCTTTATTCGCTTTCTTCATCTCTCTTTTCTTCATATATTTCCCTTATCATCTCATATAGGCAATTGTACTTACACATCAAGTTGTTATGAACACAAATTAATTATTTATTCTTTTGAATCATTGGAATGGAGTTTACTGGAGTGGAGTGGCCTAAGGTCAGACTAGGTCAGCGAGGAGGGGGGGGGGGAGCGTAGTTAAGCGAGTTTGAATAATACACTTCGAAAATCCGATTGATTTTTATTAACAGAGAAATTTATTTTTTTAATATCGCGTCTCTCTCTCTCTCTCTCTCTCTCTCTCTCTCTCTCTCTCTCTCTCTCTCTCTCTCTCTCTCTCTCTCTCTCTCTCTCTCTCTCTCATTCTTCCTTTCTCTCCCCCTCTCCCTCCTCATCTTCACTGGCCTAAACCACATCTGATTCCATGAATGATGAATATTAATTGTCACGAGTGATTTGTTTAAGCCATAAATTATAATGATTCCACAACGTATGATTCTAACTTGTGTACAGCATTTTTGTATGATTTAATATTCATTTATATCGCAAAGCAAGTTAAATATTATAACAGATTCATTCCTGAGTCAGTCCCAGCTGAAATGAACATCCAAGATTCTGCAAAATAAATGCAATTAATAAGCAACAAGACACTATTTTAAGAAATAACCAAGATATTATTTCAAGATGGTATAGCCTACAAGATATTACTTCAAGATGGTACACCCTACAAGATATTACTTCAAGATACGATAAAAGATATTACTTTAAAAAAAGATACGAGAGGAATACTCAGTCAGATTAGATTGGTTCACTTGATTAAATATCAGTGATAGTCCTCTGTCAATTTGCAAGATTAAAACCCGTTGTCTGTCTGTCAATATCACGTGAGTTTAGACATTAATTGTGCATTGTATTTTGAATTAACTGGACCAATTCATTCCACGTGTCGATATAATGAGTTAAGAAATTAAAGCAAGAGTTTATGCTTAACTTAGTTATTAAAGATTTAGCGGTTAATGCTTTTAAGATCAAAGATTCTTCTTTATATTTAGCAGTCAGCTAATTAATGTTTATGGAATGTTATTAATTATTCGGCATTATTTCTAAATCAGAAATTAAAAATGTATTACAAAGTCAACTGCCAAATGAATTTATGAATAAGTGATCACAGTTTAATTATCAAAGTCGCTTTTAAATCATTCATTAAAAGTATAGTCACAGGTACGCGAACGAAGTCTCAAAGGTACTCTATATAAGCAGGAAATTATATATTCTAATATATATATATATATAATGTTTTGGATACATAGATCTTCCTTTGTACGATGTTCAAGTACTAAACCAACCCACGACACAAAATTTGAAGTCTAGTCTTCGCATTTCCATAACTTATTGTCTCACACACACACACACAGAAAAAAAAGAATGGAACAAAACATTAATAAAAGTATATATTGATAAAATACCTGTATTAAACGTTTTTATGTCAGGTATTTTATCAATTTGTATTTTTATTAATGTTATGTTTCATTCTTTTTTTCTCTCATTTGTTATTTGACGTACGTATCAGTTTATATATATATATATATATATATATATATATATATATATATATATATATATATATATATATATATATATATATATATATACATATATATTTATATATATATATATATATATATATATATATATATATATATATATATATATATATATATTTATACATATATATATATATATATGTATACATATATATATATGTATAAATATATATATATATATATATATGTATATATATACATATATAAATATATATATATATATATATATATATATATATATATATATATATATATATATATATGTATATATGTATATATATATATATATATATATATATATATATATATATATATATATATATATATATATATATATATATCTGATAAAATACCTGAAATAAAAGTCTATTGCCAAAGAA
>NC_091575.1:14845554-14848054 GCF_042767895.1 Penaeus vannamei | reverse complement strand
CAGACAGACAGAGAGAAGCAGCCCTGAATACGAAGTGACTGCAAGTGGCGAAGAGCAGCACATCATTAGCATAAAATTGTTATGCGAAGAGAACAAAGGAACGGAAAATGAACTTTAGATCCATGGACTAAGATAAGATGGAAGATGGTTTTGTAATTCAGAAAAAATGCACATTTGCATATATCCTTAAACGGTTGTGTTACATGAGAGAGCAACAAGAAGATGAATTTTCCTGAAGAGAAGTTACCGGTGAAATATTTCTTTATTGCTGGGTATCATGTCCAGCGAATTAAAATTTGGACAATCTTTTAGAATGTTTTGTAGTAGTAAGAATGGTGTTTATGTGTTCACTATTTCTGTTCCCTTCTCTGTCTTTCATTCTAATGTTTGCATTCATAATGGGAATGCTAAGAATAATGATAAAAATGATGATGATGATGAAATAATAATTACAGTAATAATTATAACAATAATAACAATAACAATAATTATAATAATAATAATAATAAATCATAAATGATAATAATAATAAAAGACATAAATGATAATAATGATATTAAAAATAATAATAATAACAGCAATAAGTCATTAATGATAATAGCAAAAATAATAATAACAATTAAAATAATGATAATAATAATAATTATCATTATCATAAAAACAACAATCATAAGGATCATAAAAAAATAATGATAATAACAATGATAATAATAATAACGGTGTTAATTACAATAATAATGACTATGATAATGATAATAACAGTAATAAAAAAATAACAACAATAAACATAGATAGGTTGACTTTCAAAAATCCGGCCTTCGATAGTCCGGATTCTTCAGATTTCCGGCATTGATTTCGAAGGGCATTTTTTAATTTATCAGACTGGCGCACCACTATTTTCTGGAGTAGCCGCTTATGTTCTGATGGCGCTGTACTCCAGGATTAACCATAGGGTCTTCCTTGCACGTGCTAACAGGTATTCCTGCTCACTCCTCATTTCATCATTGTTGCTGTATAACCCCATGAAGGATTCAGCAAAGAAAAGAGGTGGTTTAAAACGTAAGCATCGTGTGTTGTTGATTGTAGAAATATTGGAAATACTATATTATAATAATCATAATCATAATAATGATAATGATAATAATAATAATAATAAAAATAATAATGAATATAACAGATAATAAAAAAGATATATTGATAGCAGCGTGTCTGTGCGAACCATTTGTGAAACATATAACCGTGCGACATATGTTTTTCATCCATTGTTCTTTTTTTCTTTTTTTTTTATTATCATTATTATTCCTTTAAAGGATTGCGCGGATAGTCCTTCTTTGTTCAATATATACAGCATGTAAAACCATAAAATATCAGGCTTTTTCGAAAATCCTGCACTCCTCAGGTCCGATAATTCCGGACCTGAGGAGTAATAATAATAATAATAATCTATCTATCTATCTATATATATGTATATAACCATTTATATATGTGTGAGTGTGTGTGTGTGCGCGTGTGTCTATAGATACATAGATAAATGAAAAGATATATTATTGGCGTATATACACATATGTCTATATAAACAGTTTATCTCCGAGACTGCAATAAAGATATGTTTGCCAATCTCTATGTATTCTTTTTCAGTTTGTAATGGCCACGATCTTTTAGTCGCACCGTTCTTATCTTTCTCTTTTTGTCTTCCTCTTTATCCCCCTTCTTTGCCCCAGTTCATCTTTCTTCGTCGTCGTCTTTTGTCTTTCCTTCCTCTTTTTCTTCTTCCTTTTTTTCTCTCTCTGCTTATATGTCTATCTATATATTTATCTCTATATATTTATTTGTCTTTATTTTATACATATGCACATATATATATATATATATATATATATATATATATATATATATATATATATATATATATATATATATATATATATATATATATATTATATATATATATATATAATATATATATTATATATTATATATATATATATATATATATATATATATATATATATATATATATATATATATATATATATATAGGGATGTATTTATATTCCTTTCTTTCTCACAATTTTTTCCCTTTTTTTCCTTTTCCTTTATTTATTTTTTTTTCTTTTTCTTTTTTTACCGGGGCTCGACTTTCATTTGGAGCTTATAGAAATCGTTAGAATTTTGCCACAGAATAGAATATTCACCTTCATTTCCATATAAAATCTTCATATAAAAAAAGCTCTTTTCCTTTGTTTATTAAATTAGATGTCTATCTGTTTATTAATATAAACATAAAGTGGACATAAAGAAAATATGTAAATAAATGTTTCCTTATAGATTTATTGGTTACATGAAAAATGTGTTCGGTGCCTATTTTATGTTAAAAGCATAATCTAAGAAAATGAAACATAAAATTAAATCAAATTTCACATGAGCAAGAAACGACTTTATCAATATTTCGATGCTAATAAATCATTCACAACCATATTTTTGCCCTACCGTTTCAAAT
>NC_091575.1:14820554-14825554 GCF_042767895.1 Penaeus vannamei | reverse complement strand
ACATGTTCCTTTTCTAAATGTAGTGACGTCATTTAACTGTTACCCCTTTGTCACACTTATTGATCTGTGGTATATTCTGTTATGTTTCCTCGTATCTTTTGCAATTATTTTAAACGCACATTGGTAGGAAATATATATTTATTTAAACCTAAGAAATAAAGAAACTATTAATATTTATTGGAAATGATACCAAGTAGGCGGGGCTTAGTTCCTTAACAAGACTTTCATCATTATTAATATCAGAGGTATGACGTGTTCATTTATCATTATTGTATATACCTTTTTATGTAGCTGTCTGGGAAACTGTGCTGATATTACTCAATATCTCAATTAGTTTTTCATATAACCGTCTCTCTCTCTCTCTCTCTCTCTCTCTCTCTCTCTCTCTCCCTCTCACTCTCTGTCTCACTCTCTCTCTGTATCTTTCTTTCTCTCCCCCCCTCCTTCCCTCTCTCCCTCTCTCCCTCCTTCCCTCTCTCCCTCCTTCCCTCCCTCCTTCCCTCTCTCCCTCCTTCCCTCTCTCCCTCCTTCCTCTCTCCCCTCCCCCCCCCCTCTCACTCTCACTTGCCCTCTTTGACCCTTAGTAGAAGATTCGATTCTTGCCTATCTGGATTACACCCCCTTTAATACGTCTTCAAAATTAGTCGACGTAATTAGCAACCATGATTCCTCACAAGCGGTATTATTTCCTCACCGTTTCTCTCTCTCTCTCTCTCTCTCTCTCTCTCTCTCTCTCTCTCTCTCTCTCTCTCTCTCTCTCTCTCTCTCTCTCTCTCTCTGCTTCCCTCTCCTTCTCCCTCCTTCCCTCTCTCCCTCCTTCCGTCTCTCCCTCCTTCCCTCTCTCCCTCCTTCCCTCTCTCCCTCCTTCCCTCTCCCCCTCCTCCCCCCTTCTCTCTCTCTCTCACTTTCCCTCTTTGAACCTTAGTAGAAGATTCGATTCTTGCTTATCTGAATCACACCCCCTTTAATACGTCTTCAAAATTAGTCGACGTAATTAGCAACCATGATTCCTCACAAGCGGTGTTATTTCCTCTTCGTCTCTCTCTCTCTCTCTCTCTCTCTCTCTCTCTCTCTCTCTCTCTCTCTCTCTCTCTCTCTCCTTCCCTCTCCCTCTCCCTCCTTCCCTCTCTCCCTCCTTCCCTCTCTCCCTCCTTCCCCCCCCCCCTCTCTCTCTCTCACTTGCCCTCTTTGAACCTTAGTACAAGATTCGATTCTTGCCTATCTGAATCACACCCCCTTTAATACGTCTTCAAAATTAGTCGGCGTAATTAGCAACCATGATTCCTCACAAGCGGTGTTATTTCCTCACCAATGAGATTATCCCGCCCGTCGTTACGTAACCGTTTCTGTTTTCCTTAATGAGGATTGGTTAGCCTGAAACCCAAATTAGTTTCTTCGACTGTGTAATTCATGATTTAATTAAATATATATGTGTATATATATATGTATATATATATATATATATATATATATATATATATATATATATATATATATATATATATATATATATATATTTATATATATATATATATATATATATATATATATATATATATATATATAATGTAATAGTCCTTTTCGTACTGCGTTGGCACCGCTGTTGTTTTTTCATTAGTGGGCTGTTGGTACTACTCGCTTTGAATTAAAATTAGGACTCTAACCCCCCCCCCTCCCCCGTCCCCTGACCCACCCTCCCACCTCCACGTGTCTTTTCATTGAGGGATTTTTATTCATATTCTTGGTTTTCCAGAGTCTTTGTGCCTTGTTCGGACTGGCCTCCTTCAAAGCGGGTTTTATTTCGCGCCCAGAAAGCGGTGGAATAATGTAATATTTTTTCCATCTAATTCCTATAAAGAAAAATATTCTCGTAACATTGTCAGACCATGTCAGTGAGACAATTTAAACTGAAATAACAGTAGAATAGCAGGTAGAGAGTCATGATACTAATAATAACATCAACGATATATATATAGTATCAGTGCTAATTATAACTACTGCGGCATTCAAAGTAATATTAATGAGTATAATATTAGCAATAATAATAACGGTACTACTGTAACGATACTGACAATCATAACGAAAATAACTGCAACAAAGATAATGATGGCTATATTTACAAATTAATTTAAACATTAACTGTAACAACAACACTCATACACTGGCAGTAATGTTGATGATAACAATACTATTATGAACACAAGAAATATTACAACGGTAATAATGCAAAATAATTATAATCTTTATAATAATTAATGATATTATTGTTGTTATACTATAGTAATGATGAATTCGGTAAGAACAGTGAAAGTTATAGCAACAACAATGGGAATGATGGTGCTAATAAGTGGAAAGTCGAAGTTGATGGTGACAGAGTGAACATTTTAATTATATTAATAACACTGGTAACGATAGGGTTTATGAAAATAATTGTGGTAATAACAGTAACGGCAAAGTAGCAATGTTAGTGATAATAATGACAACGATAATATTTAGTTTAAATTCCATTTGTTACAAAGGATATTCTTTGCTGTGACATGCTGTTTGTTTTATTTTGCCCAAATCTCCTCCTGTGTGCAAGGAATGGACGGGGGTTACCATTCACTGGCCGGGCGTGGGATTGAACGCAGGTCCGCAAAATTGCTAGACCAGCTCCATACCACTGCTCCAGCACAGCACACAATAGTGAGGATCAATCTCTGTTTAGGCACTATATTCATTGGGGTCAAGTCCTTAGTTATCACACCTCGTGTTATTGTGCTTGCCGTCACATTGGTCACTGCCTTAACAAACCTTGCTTACGCATCGTGCTTTTGTTCGCAGATATTGCATTGTAAATGGCATGCCTTCACCACTGTACAGAGTGTCAGCTTAAGTCACCCATTGTATTGTAGTCTGTTCGCAGGGACGTCTATAACAGCAGTTGCCAAGCGGTTTTCCTACATGTAACGACCTTGGCAGAGCATATCAAGTCATAACTGTGTTTGTAAGTACGTTTTTAACTACAAGGATAACAATATTAATAATAGAAATAGTTGATGTGGCAGTAGTAGTAATATACATCACAACATTTTGACCATGATTATGACGCCAATAATGATAATAACAATAATAATAATAATAGTATAACAACAATAATGAAATAATAATAATATTTCAGATTTTTCTTTTCTTTTGCTACAATGGTTACTCTTGGTGTGATACAATTTTTATGTTTGTTTCTAAATCACCCACTGTCTGCAGGGCATTGTCGGGGTTGGAACTCGGGTCGCCTAAGTTACAGGGCGAGAACGCTACCAACTGCACGACAAAGCACATGGTGACGGTAATGGTAGTGAAGACAACAATGATGATAAGTACTATATAATATTGCCAATTTAGCATACAAACGACAAAGAAAAGCCGATCATAGTTGACCAGACTTAAAACATTTCATTGGAGAAATGAAAAAGCTGTAAGATGATCCTGGTTTACGTTATGAACCTTTTTTTTTTCAAGTTTAGAATTGGCAGGTGGATGCCATTGCCTGAAGTGGCTGCCCTGGGTAGAGTTCGAACAGATTGTCTCTCTTTTGATCCCAATCCACGCTCATTACCGCTGGAACGAGGTCGCCAAAGGAAAAGTTTAATGTTATAATTTGAAAGAATAAAAGAAATGAAAAAAATATAAGACGCTGATAACAGCCATTGTCATTTGTGCTTCGGGATCTATAATAATTGGGCTTCGGAAAGGACTGGGAGGAATTATCTTTGATTACTGGCTCAGCAAGGATTATCTGAAAAATGTTTTTGTTTGCCAGCGTAGGAAAAAAAATGATAATGACTGTGGTGATAATGATAAAAAAGTGACAAAATGAACAACGAACAATGTGAAGAAGCAAAAGAGGAAAGGAGACGGAGGAGGAGCACAACAGCAAAAGCAAGACATTCATGAGTGACAAGACGTAACACAAAGAAAATGTTTTGTTTACATGTTTTGTGCATTTGTTTTACTAGTAGGTAAGTCTCCCAGTTGTGTTTCACTCTATTTTGTGATGAACTATGATAATGAGGTGTAAAGATCGCAGCGAGATTGCTTGTATAAACGTTTAAAAAGTTTTAAAATGTCATGTTCCTTTTCAATATCGTTGTTATGATTCTACTGTTGTGTAAGATACTGATAACCACTTGGCATTAAGGTTGACAATACAGTGAAAGAGTTTTTCGCGTGCTAAAAATGATAAATTGAGCACGTGCTAAAAATGATAAATTGAGCACGTGCTAAAAAATATATATTGAGCACGTGCTTAAAATGTTAAATTGAGCACGTGCTAAAAATGATAAATTGAGCACGTGCTTAAAATGTTAAATTGAGCACGTGCTAAAAATGATAAATTGAGCACGTGCTAAAAATGATAAATTGAGCACGTACTAAAAATGATAAATTGAGCACGTGCTAAAAATGATAAATTGAGCACGTGCTTAAAATGATAAATTGAGCACGTGCTAAAAATGATAAATTGAGCACGTGCTAAAAATGATAAATTGAGCACGTGCTAAAAATGATAAATTGAGCACGCGAAAAACTGGTCTAACAGGCTACCGCTGTTTCGATCAGATCATTAACATTATTGGATAGGACAAATATTATCAATATCAATTTTCCTTGCCAATCACCATTTTGTTGTTGCACATTTCTCTATATAGGAATCGGTGAGGCAGTAAGCATTTCGTTATAATGATGATAGAATGCGTCAGCTCTTGAAAGATGGAACAAATTGGTTGACATATTTTTTGCAATCAATCTGAACAAGCATTATATATAAAGCAAAAATGTTATCGCATGTTTGAAGGGTTACGTCTATGAACCCACTTACGCTTTGGATATTAAATACTTCATGGCATGTAGTTGCCGGCAATTTATATTGAATACTACTTCAGATATAAATCGAGTGAAGAATATGAAAATATGATATTTGCAATTTATAATGGCTTACTAAGAGAATCTGCTTTAGTTAATTC